>NW_027113387.1:1812-63761 GCF_000696795.3 Halyomorpha halys
TACAGGTAAAAAAAAAAAAATTATCTGAACAGCACAAAGTGTGTGTCTCTCTTTTTACAAGATTGTTTTTTGTCGTAATTCTTTTAATATTATTTGAGGAAGTCAGATAAAAATTAAAATAACGCGAGGGGTGACAGATCTATTGCAGTAGGGATGCACTAAGTCCTGGTGCATTCCCACACTATCTTCATCCTGACTCGACCAATTTCAGCTCAGATAACGGAAGAATTTCTCCAACTGTTAACGCCTCTCTCGTCTTACACCTCTCCAGTGAATATCTTCACTTGTTTAAATATTCTTTACCCAGTTGAAGTTTGCAGCTTTTTAAAAATTCTAATTGTATGTATGAAACATCAATAAAAACTTGATTTTAATTGTATTGCATGACTGTTGAAAATATATTCGTTTTTTTTGAGTATTTTCAATAATAATCTTTTATAATCAATAAAGCAAAAAACAATTAAAATTCCTTCAAATTTAGTTTTGACGAAGAACCAAGAATTAAATTTAAAAATATAACTTTTTGCGATTTGGCGTACGCAACATTTCTCTAAATCTCTGGAGACGAATTCGTTTTGAAATTTGGCATCGAAATCATAGAAGAGTAAAAAATAAACTACGGAAATCGTGATTGTCATTCACATTTTTGTTGAATAATATTTTGATACCTTTGAGAAAAACAAATACATATTAATAAGATTTATTGTAGCAGTGATTGGTTACCATTGCAACCAAATTACTACTAATTACGATTATGGTTTAGTTAGTTTTATAGCCACGTGATTCTTTTTTTTAATTGTGTCAAATATTCGTTTTTCTCCTCTTAATGTAACAGGGTCGGTAACGAAGAGAGGCAGTTGAAGCGAACTTTCAATCTGTGATTTTGCTTCAGAGAAATAACAAGTATTTCGCTTCATTAATATAGCTTTTGCGTTATTTCTTATTTCAGTTAAAATTAGTTTAATAGCTGATGTTTATGAGATTCCCAACGATTCGTTTCGGTTACAAACAGGGATAAAATAGTTTAAAAAAAAAAAAAAAAAAAAATTAATTTCTCAAGTTTCGATATTTAACAAGCAATCTATAGTTTTAATGCGAATAATAAAAATATAGTTAATGTTAGTAGAGATGCAAGGAAACCTTCCAAGATTGAAAAATTAAGTAAATTCACAGCTAATTAAAAACAATCATTTTAGTCTTATTTAAAAATATTTTTTTTAGTTCTTTGTAGTTTTTCCTTATACTTGTATCCTATAAAACCTGTATAATTCAAAACTAATTAATTATTGAACTAATTTTGTTTTAAAAGGAAAATAATTAATGGGTTACAAAAAAATGTTTTGAACATCGAATTGGTTTTTAGTTAATAATTAGTTAAATAAAAAAGTTCATATTCAATAAAATATTTTCTTCAGTGTGAAAAAACACCATTCTCAGCCTCCATTCAAGGCTTTCTTATTTTACATTTAAAACATTCATCTATATCGTTTTATTTTTTATCGATGTAAGAGGACAATGTTAGGTTCCTTGATGGAGTTCTTAAAACAACTGCTCTTCCTGTCCCACCCCCGAAATCTCATGGTTGGCAGAATTATCTTTAAATCTTTTACTAAGAGCGAGTAGAGCAATTTTTGAAAAAAAAACTCTAATATCTAGCACTATTGTAGAGTTGGACAAAAGTAAGTTTCGCTTGGTTCATAAAATATAATAATAAAATTAAAAAGAAATAAAAGATATTCCATTTTCATTAAACGTTTACCATCGATATAAAGTACAACTGCATGTTTTTACAATTTTCAAGAGGAAAATAATATAGGGAGTATGTCAAGAAATACATTATATCATTAATTACAAGAACACCATTCCAAACGGGCTGATTTGTTAGTGTAACAGCCCATCCATCGGGTCGCCTGTCATAAATTTCCTTCCTGGGATCTATTGTTGGTGTACACAAGCGATTTCCTAATTGATAATAACATACCAACTGCGTCCTATGCTAGCACAGCCTTTATCAAAGGAAACACGAACCCTATAGTAGCCCCAGTAACACTGCAATAGAACCTCAACGGCAAAACTGGCCTAAACAATGAAAACTGAAACTCAGCAGTGACAGGTCAAAACATATTGCTTTTACATCAGTAAACGAAGCCTTCTTGTCTCTGTGCATTCAAAATGATTGATTAAAAGAAAAACATCCGTGGGAATTCTTATGATTTAGTATTCTGTAGTGAAAACCGTGTAGTTCATAAAATCTAGCTATGAGCTATGTCATGATTACGACTTAAAAAAATATAGATATTTGAGATGAGGAAAATTGACAATTTTGTTGATCTAGAAATAGGAGGGAATACATTTAAACAGATAAAGAAAGTTAAGATTTTGTGTTTTATGTTAAAAAGTAAAAACTAGTTTGTTTAGGGAAAAGCCAGGTTAAAAAAAAAAAAGGTTGTTATTTTTCAATTTCAAAATTATTTAGCTTACGCTTTTTTTTTTTGCTTTTTTTTATGGAATCCTCATACAAGACTGAAAAGACAGGAGACTGGCCGTTGAGTCCGGCTATTACAACATTTACTAGAGAAACCGTCTAAACTGCCAATATATTACAAAGGACTGATATACATGTGTATTATAAGGTCTATCTGGACATATGTAGTTGCGCTTTGGGGCTCCACTAAACCATCATATTCCTCCCGAATCCAATCCTTACAGTCCAAAATCTTTCGTAAAATCCTTAATGCTCCTTACTTTGTCACAAATCAAGTTATCCATCAGGACCTCAATGTCTCATATGTTGGCAATTTGGCCAGAACCAGATACCAATCCTTCCATGATAAACTTCCCAACCACCCAAATCCATTTGTTTCTATTCTGCCTTCTCCTTCATTACCTAATAATTCTTCTAGGCGTCTGAAAAGAAGATGGCCTCAAGCTCTTCGCTAGAAATGTTATTGGAGCTCTATCTATGTGGATTTTCCACATGTTTTATCATGTCATTATGACACCTACAGCCAATTTACTTGTTGTATATATTTTTATACAGTTGTAAATAACAATAAATAAATTATATAAAAAAAAAAAGGTTTTCCAAATTGGTTGACGTATCCAAAAATTTTCAAAAACTGAATTGTGTTAACAGCAACTGGATAAGAGCAATGCGGTCAATGAAAAAGGTTGTAAAATCTTCGGGCATACTCCTGAGATAATTGCTAAACCGTTCATAAACGATGACTGGTCAACGTCCTAGGGGAAAACCGAAACGTAAGTGGAAGAATTCTGTTAAGTTCTATATTCGATTCAAGGTGGGTAAAGAGACACGATGTTATGTGAATATCATGAAATTCAAATTAATAGTTAATTAAACTATGCGCGAACTCAGAATTGACTATTGACCAAACAGCACCACACAACTAAATTTATACCTTGGTATCTTAAATATAAAGTGAGTGAAAACATTTCGATTCAGAGGAGTTTCATACATGGATAAAAATTATCCCTACTTTTGTTAGTGAAGATGACTACATACAAGATATATACGTGATTTGTAAAAAGTGCATTTTTAACTGTTTCACATTATTCTCGATTCTGACCTTCAGCAAGCAGAGTTATACTCTTCACCGCTGAGGGCCACATAACCTGATTACATGAATACCTGAGTAGCATTTGTGTACAAGCTGACTCTGATAAGATAGACAAGGAATTTCTGCTAAAGATGTGGATAAATAGAGGCATATTTACTGCCGTAGCGCTCCCTAGATCGTAAATGATGTCAGAAAAATTTGTACACAGTCCTCAGATTTTGTAATGCCCGTGTTTCTCTTGATAAAACCCATTATGAAAAATGTTTATATTGTTCATATAAATTGCTCAAAGTTATTTAAATAATTGCTCCTAGGATTCAGATTAAAAATTATTTTAACGTATTGAAATGATGTTTTTAAAAAGAACTAATTGATTTGATTTTATTATTGTTTTTATCTTATTATTACCTCAAAGTTTATTGCTACTTTTCTGGTAAGTATTATCGTTAGATCTGTATTTTACGAATCTTAACGAATTAAAACAACAAAATGTTTTTGGTTATTTGTTTTCGTGTTAGAACCATAATTAGTTTTAAACGAGTTATGATGTCATTTTTTTAATTGTTTTTTTATAGTTTCGGGCCCCAATGACTGTGTACCAAATCGGGTGTTTATCAATAGTCTTTAAAATTGTTTCTAACGATTTTTTTTTTTATTAATAATCTGAACATAATTAGCGAAGATGCTGAAAAAAAAAAATGTTTTTGACTTTGACTCAAAGCGGCTAAGAAATGTTGTGGACATTTAAAAAAATTTAATTTCTATTAATATAGCGTTAAAATTATTTAAAATGTCTTTAATTTCAGTTTTTATTGGTTTTAAAATAATTTAATAAATAATAAATATAATTAATTTATAAAATCATTAGAGCGTTATTCCAGCCTGTGAACTAATTAGGTTAGTATTAAATATTAATAACTATTAAACATAAAAAATAATGTGTTGATTTTATAGACTACGAAGGACAATGATGGACTTCAAGGATGCTCCAATAAGTGTAGGTTAGTTCTTGAAAAAAAAAAATGAACCGCTTTGTTTATTTCAATGAGTCATTATTATTAATTTAAACCACATCACCATTTTATATTTTCTCTTATATATTCTCATATGTTGTATATCTGAAAATACTATATGTAAAATTAAAAATAATATTTTTCTAATACGGGTTTTGAATCAACAAAAAGTAATTAAACAATATAATACAATTCTTGAAGCTAAAGTTTGTCTTTAATGATGATGTTATTTTTTTTTTTAATTAAAGAAACTTAAATTTCCAACCGTCCATTCATGCCTTCATGTAGCTGAATGGGACGACCGTTAAACGGACCTTTCCTCGAACTTCATTCAAGTGAACCGTGACATTGGCCTCAAGAGGCGTTAGCTCAAAAAACCTATAAAACGACTTCAATTAAGAGGCACAAAAGGCAGGATCGGGAGATTTGGGATGCTGACTAACGTCAAAGGGTCCTTATAATGTGACCTCTGTAAAAGGAATGCTTTGGATTTATACTCACCCTAAGGAAAACCAAACAGCCAGAGAGGAGGGATGATAACGGGCATCAGAGGAAAGAAGGGAAATTCATTGGTATGATGCTTTTAACGTACATTAATGAAATGTGTAAAGGACATTTTTCACTTCCTGATCTATAGGCAAGTTATTGTAATCATTGTGAAAATCTAAAGAGGAAATTTTTACAGTTTCGATATCGGGTAATTTAATTCCTAAGTGATCAGAATATATTTCATTTGAATTAGAAATAAATAATGTTTATTATATACATCATTTGATTCTGTAAAAACAATTTAATTACATAATACCAAAAATATTTATAATACAAATTTTGTTGGTAAACTTTTTTTATTATGTTTTAAGTAAATCCAAAGAGTATTTTTGTATTTATAATCTTTACACTTTCTTGAGACTGGTTAATATTTTCTAAATAAATAAATTTTATCCTATTTTAGTCTCAAAACTTTTTTTATTCCTTTATAAGTTCTACGTTTCGGCCAATTCGGCCATCCTCAAGGATAATTTAATACAAATTTAGAACCACATCATTTAAAAAACAACATTATGCAGGCTATCCTGCCCAGGTCATTCATAGCAGTGCACAAATTACCCTAATTAGTCAATTGTTCAAATTAAATTAAAAATTAAAACTTTTTATCATAGTCAACCTTCTTTGTTATATATTATAACAATAATATTGATGTGATGTTTTCAGGCTAAAATAGGATAAATTTTATTTATTTAAACAGTGTTTTTTATTGTATACTTTTCCCAATTATAAATGAAAAATCTTAGTTTAAAAAAAAATATATTATCAGCATTACTGGAGATGTAATAGAACTCATTTTAAATTTATTTTTTTAAAAAACTTCAAACAAAAAATTTCCAATAAAATATGGAAAAAATAAATAGATAAAAATAGTTCTGTACATTCATATTCTTGAATTTTTTACACCATTTTTCCTAATACTTTCTGTAATTTGAAAACCCCTGGGTAGCAGTTATTTCAGATCACCCAGATTATATTTTATTACATTTTGTAGTATAATTTCGTACAATAGTAATAGAGAGAGCACATTCATACCATATTTTCGCAAATATAAATTGAATGATATGAAAATAGTAAGTAGGGAGAAAAAAATGAAATAAAATTAAACTTATAGTAAAAAGATATCTCAAAAACAGATTTTAATTGTAATACTCCATGTTATTTCATTTTTATAGATACTTGTTATTATACATATTTTAAATAATTTCATGTATATTTACATCATTTTTGACCTCAACTTAGTTTTCTTTATTTTCATCCTATTATCTTGCATTTTCAGCATAGTTTTAGTTGTACCTTTTTTAGTACTGATGAAGCCCTGCTAAGTGGGGTGAAAGGTCGGCAAATGAATAGTTGAAAACTAGTTTTTGTTTCTTTTCAACCCCGCTCCCAACCACCTCATTCAGGTTCAGTTATAGTCATTCATTTTTTTATAATGCAAAAAAAATATATTAATATTCATGATTCATCTATGTTTTTAAGTTTATTTAACTTATTTATTTAACTTTTTGTTTCAGGTAAGAAAATGGGCTTAAATATCAGAATACTTTACGGTAAGGCATGACGATCTTTAAAAAATACAAAATTCTTTTAGATTTAGAAGTGTACTTACTGTTCTTGCTTTAAACATCTATATTTTCTAAGTAATTTTTTTATTTTTTATTTTTGAGATGTGAGAATCCGATATTTATATCTGGCGATATTTTTTAAAATATTGAACTTAATAAATATCTAATCCGTTTTCAAGTTTAAGAAGTAGGGATAGAAAATTATAAAAGGTGTTTAGAAGTAACTAAAAGTTATATATTATTACTATATAACTTTCTATTAATAAAATTAGATATTATTTTATAATAGTTAATACATAAAAAAAATCTCTTCTTTTTATGAAAGTCATTGTAGATTTCGTTACTGCCATTCACCTTCAGTAATGAACCATTGTACTCGACCAAGACAAAAATTGTTCAGTTTATCCTTTAAGTCTAAACTTTTGCGTTTCGTGATAAGTCGGATATAAAAAAAATAAAGAATCCTTTAAACCACAGTTTTCCTTTGAAATTCTTGGGGCTAATTTTATTTTATTTGGTACCGAAGTCAAAGTATGATTATAGATTATTACAGTATTACCCCTATTTTCATTTCTAAATGGTCGATTATAGAATTTAAACAGGCGTATATCAACTATTTATGGGAACAGAGGGAAAATAAAAAGTGTTTTAGAAATATTATTATAAAAGACGAAAGTTATTAATTTAAGTTGTTAAATCCATGAGGTATGACTATATTTTGTCAATAATTTCATTTGATGGCGTTGCAGTGCTCTCAAATGATTTCATTTTTATTTTATTTTTGTAGTCTGATTGTGCTAAAAAGAAAGAGGAATAGTTAGGTATTTGTTTACTTATACACCTGCGTCACTTCAATCCGTGAAGGCTTTGGGGTTCAGTATTAAGAAAGAACCATTTCTATAGAAATGATTGTGTAAAGTGATTTGGTCAGTACCACGCTCAAAAGCCTCATGTTGGAAATAAGAGTGTTTATACAGGTTCGATATGTTCTTGGGAGGTCTCTCATTCCAGAGTCGATTCATGGATAATATAATGGAATAAATAATAATCTTCCTCAGCCAGACTGGAATCAGAGTCTGGTAGCTAAGAGGGAAGTACCTTCCGAATAATGGTTTAGGGGTCTGCAGGAGTAAAAAGTTTTTTAATGCTTAATTGATATTTGCGGATAATATTATAAATTTTTTAAAAGCATCCTTTAATTCTCTAACTAGGTTACCTAGTTACTAATTCTCTCTGAAGCAAAAAATACGGCTATACTAAATGTTTACATAGAAAATTGTACTGACAAATAATATATGAGAAACTTTATAAGTACCGTGCACTTCTGGCGAATGAATAAGGTACAGGATTGAGGAGGGCAAAGAGTAATCTCATGGTGGAATTGAGCTGTGTAAAGAACGCGCCCTACGTAATGAAGAGGGCTTCAAATGCCTCCTGAAAAAATTACGAAAGGAGGAAGGTAAATGAATTATTAAAAATAACCCTCCAGTCAATATTGGTTGATTTTCGTTACTGGGAGATAAGGGGCTGACATCCTTCATCACAAACGGCCTAATAAGGTCCTTAGCTTTATTGTTGACCATCAGATTTCATGGTAGACGTGAAGGAATCAAAGAGACCAAGAGAGCTATCTCATTAATATAGTTAATGGCTGAGACCTCAGAGATTACATCTGCCATCTGAGAAGGCACTCTTTGAGACCAAACATTCCTGGTTAATTGATGTCGATTCGGCATTGGTTGCTCTTGCCACTCTTTCATTGCCTTCTTTCCTCCCTCATTATCTTTCTTCTTTATTTATATGTCCTTTGCTCGATCACCTTCCGGGTTGGGTTTATCTTTACTACCATTGGATCGGGATCCTTATTATGGAGTGTTATGTTCAAACCTCTACGTTGGATGGGAGGCCCAAGTCTATATTACTTGTATAAATGCCGATGCATAACGATCAAAAAACACTAATTAATATTTTAATGAGAGGAATAGTGTTTTAAACAAACTTAAGAAAAATAGAAATAACATTCATAAATCATATTTGATTGCCCTTAAAACATTTATTAATTGAATGATTATTTTTTTTAATTGTTTTCAATTTCGGACGATACAATTCTTATGCATGAAATGACTTCCTCAAACCTTTTCTGCTTACTCTATCAGCCCTCTTCTTGTTGAATAAATGCTGAAATATTTTTTCTTCATATAAAATGTTTTTTGAAAAAAAATTTTTTATAGATTTTAGAAAATTATCGAGATAGTAGCAACCTTCCAACGTTTCGAGGCAAATCTTAATTTCGGTATCACAGTCTCAAATTGATTTATTAAAATTTACAGGCTATTATGCCCAAGTCAATTTAAAAAAGTAAAAATAAACCGATTATCACTTTTAATTATAATTTCTATCCTTCACAAGTTTTGTATTGTATTATTATTAACTTATCAAAAAGTTAAAAATTTCAGGTTTATTTTAACTGTTTTAAATTCGCTTGGGCACAGTAAATTCTAATAAATTAATGTTAGGCTGTGATACTAAAACTATGATTATCCTTTATGATGGCCGGATTGGCCGAAATGTTGGACATGTAATAATTTGGGTCGAGACTGTTTGGATTTTTGTTATTATTATTAAAACTACTAGTCTAGAACAAAATAATAAAAACATATATCATATATTGTCTTTAATTTTTATAAATGTAATTCACTATCACTTTTTGTACTAGCTCAGATTTACAAGAATATGTTTGGATATTTTTTGTTATTATTAATAAGTACAGTTTCCTTAAAATTCAACAATAAGAAGATACAACAAGGTTCTATTTTTTATGGTATTAATTATTAACATTAAAATAATTTTTATTTTTCTAATTGAAACAAGAATTTCTCGTCACCACAGTGGTACTCTACCTATTAGATAAGAGTTCAGGCTATCACTCAGGTCATATCGCGATCCGGAAGTATAAGATCGCATCTGAAAAATTATGTCAAATTGGCTTCATCGTGTTGGCGAGCACAATTATGCATTACTACATTTTTGTTTTTAAATCGATATGATAAAGTATTTTACGAAATAAAGAAATAAAACGAAATAAAGTTAATATTATTTGTCAGACAATTCAGAAACTCATCTTAATTTCGATACAGGATTAATTTTTTATTTTAATTTTAAAAACTAGAATTTTTATCTATTTAATCTATGTACCAAATGGAAGAAAATGTTATGCCGTTTTTCAAATTCAGGTGCTTTTTAAATATTGCTCGATTTAACTATCCTAAAGTCATCTCTTCCCGTTTTAAGCTAATATTTCAAAAGTGATATAGGATAGTTGCTCCTAGGGGGGAGGGGGTCTTGCGGGGCGGGTCCGGCAGGAAAGGATTGATTTTTTTTGTGTTATGAGCTCCTCTTGTGAGATTGCGACATGTTGTACATCGATCAACTTACTCGCTATGATTATCTGCTTGGAAAGTCAGATAAGTAAGGCTACCATGGAGTGCTATCTACTCAGGCAGGGTGGTCTACGAGGAAATATCCAAAATTGAGGAAAAAGGTTATTTACCCAAAAATATCGATGATTTCATGTATGATGTCATTTAGATATAAACAAACAAGACTGAATTAGGAATTTACACTTTTTAAATTATTAACGTACTTTGCTAAAAAAAAGGACTTTTCATTATTTTATTTTCAATAACAAGCACTTTTATGACAACGGAAAGTAAAAATTAGCATAGAATCAATGTTTAATGCCAGCGAATTTTGTTAAATTATTAAAAATTTTTAGCGCAATTTCAGCACTGCAGAGTAAAACACCTGTGTAAGACAATTATAAATTATATCTAACATAAGTGTTCATCTCGTTTTCCAACTGAAATACAAAATCATTCCCTTTTTAGTTATTTTATGTATTATTTTGGTATAAATATTACCACCAATGAATTTACGATTTGTTTAATACTTACTTTGTAGTGATCTTTAAAAAAATGTAATTTTGTATTATTACGTATTTTGCTTTTAAAGGATTTTTCATTATTTTTTATAGAACATAAGTATCCATATAGTTTAATCAACCGAAATCAATACGGTTTCAGTTACTTTAAGAGTATTTCAGAATAAATATAACCTCAAACCTTTTTAAGTTAAATAAATTTATCCTCAAACCTTTATATTAGTATGTTTGCAATTAGGTACTGCACACATACGATAAGGAATATTATTCATAATAAATCATTTCTTAATTAATAATGAAAACTAAAAAAAAAACGAAACGAATTAAAATAACACTCGCGCTGAGTAGACAAGCCAAGAGTATTATGTTTATGTTGAAATGACTTCATGTCAAAACAATAAAGGTAGAAAAAAAAAATTGAATTTTAATGCGTAGTTTTAGACTAAATAGGGATTTTATAAAAAAATAAAATAAAATAATAATAATAATAATAAATCAGTCACTTCCATAAAAACCGTAAAATATCTATTGTACTAATAAAATTCCTTCCATAGCGTTTTATTTTAGTACAATAATGTCGGTCAGCAAACATCCAGTAAATGAATTTTTGAGCCCACCAACACAATTCAGTCAATTTCACAAAATACACAATTGTGTATTATACTTCTGAAGCATATACTACATATGTCGATTCTTAAGATATTTAGATTTATCTCCAGTTTTGTTTTTTATGTTTATATTGTCTTTTTTGTGATATATAATATGTGATATATATTTGTGATATATTGTCTTTATCAATAAATATTGTTTACTTTTCTCCTTTTTCAAGAGAAATTAAATAAAGTGTCGGTAACAGTACATTCAACTTATTTTATGCTTAGTATGTTGTATTTTATAATTGGTACAATGCATTATTAATATTTATTTTGTGTACGGTATTATTTTTTAAATAACAATATCTAACAGTGAATATAAACTAATTGTGCTCGGTAACAAACATCCCATACGTCCTGCAACCTAACGTATACCCTATAAATGTTCCCGCAGCAAATCCACAGAAACCTAGGTCTCCTAGGCTAGAATCTTAAAGGTCTTTGAGTATTCCGCAGGTCTTCGAAACTATCAAGAACGTTGAGATTAATTAGTTTTTATTAAAATATATTGCCGTTTTCGAGCTCAGAATAATGTTTTCGTAAATGTTTTTCCCATTTCCTATGTTTTGCTAAGGAACAAATAAGAAGAGCTCGAGAGATGGGCTTAGTGAACAATATAATCCAGCCTTAGGAGAAATTGGGTTGGGACGTTACGGCATAGGTGCTGTGTTCGTGGCACTCTCCAAGAGGCAGGAAATTAAAAACCTATCGATCTTGGCTCATGTTTTTATTAACTTGGATCCTGCACCTCCTAAACCCTCTTCTCTTCGCTTCCAAAATGAAGAATTGTTTTTCCATTCCCATTATATCGGCGCACGATGTCGCTTAAGCTGGATAAGTTATTGTTTTCCATCACGGATTTTGATTTTATTTCTTTTTTAGGTAATAAACGACGCTTCACTTGATATATAGTATATTTTGTTCGTATTTCTTCTTATATTTTTACATACTACTATGTCGTGATCCTCTTACTGTAAGAGATGAACAGCGCCTCAAGGTTTTCGAAAATAAAGTATTACGCAAAATATACGCTCCGAATAAGGATGAATTAACAGGATAATTTAGAAGATTACATAACGCTGAATTAAGGGACCTACACCCGGTAAATATCTCAAGTTATCATATTGCGCCGTATAAGATGGGCGTGTAAGGTTGTAGGGCTTGGTGACAAGTGAATCCCTAAAATATTAATAAACACTGAACCGACGGGTAAACGTCCGAGGGGCAGACCAAAACGTAGATGGGAGGATTGTGTTAAAAATGATTTAGTAGAATTGATCTATCATCGCTGGAAGGATAGTGGAGAGCGTTTAGTGGTATCGGCATCGAAACTTCGGGTTCGTTAGGCCTTCATTATTATTGTTATTGTGATCTAGTTCGCAATAAAAGTTCTTGTGAACTGAATCGATTACTTGTGTGTCTGCAGCAAGACCTTGAAACGCCTTGTAATTCTAAAATCCTGGTCAGATATGCTTGGACGATGGTCGTAGTTTAGAAGTCAGTTGTAGTATACTGCTGAACCTACTGTTTCCAAACAATGACTTATGATATAGAATTAGGTAACTGCTTGTCGATGCATATCATTTGATACTGTACAGGCATTAATATCACTTTCATTGATACTACAGAAGACTATTATAATTCCATTAGCCGATACCACACGTAAAAAAAATATGAATGCGAAACATGACCTCTTACGCTGAAGAAAGAACAGCGCCTTGGGGTTTTTGAAAATAATGTATTACGATGAAGGACGAGTTTAGAAGGCTACACAACGCCGCATTAAAGAAACAGCACGAAGTAAATATAATTGAGGTTATAGAATCGCGGTGTACAACATGTTAAGTTGTGCGACTTAGTTCCGAATGGATTCCTAAAATGTTAATAAATACTGAACCAGCGGGTAAACATCAGAGGGGTATACCTAAATGTAGATAGGAGGATTGCGTTAAAACTGATTAAGTATATTTGGGTTTGGGGGGCGTCACTGGACAGATTTATATAGAGAATGATTGGTGGCTTCAGCATTGAACATTCGGGTTCGCTAAACCTTTATTATTAAGGAGCCTAAGAATAAATTTGGCACTGTCCCGAATTATCTTAATACGCCACTGACTATGAGTAGTTCTTTATCTATCACAGCAATAGTATTGCCATATTCGCCTATGAGAAGGGTACTAGGAAGTAATCGAAAATTATATCCTATACTTGAAGTAATAAGTTCCATATAAACCATACATTTTTGAAATGTTAAAATAACAAATGGTGACTTAGTTTAAACACAGATAATTTCGGAAAAGGGATTGGGTAGTTACATTATATAGAGGAACCTATTAAAGACCAGATCAGTTACTAAGGGCCTAGAAATAATTACTTAATTAGTTAGGAACCACTGCTCCACCCAAATTTGCATTTTGATCGCCCTAACTTCTGGTCACCTGTTTGTCTGCAAATTGAGTTAGGATGAAGACCCAGTTAGAATAGTAGGATTCTCTCTTACATTATAACACAGATATTATATGTAAAAAATAAAATATAACGGAAAATCTGCTTAGTAAAAATAAATTGACATTGTAAATCATTAGTAGCAATTCCTAAAAAAAATTAAGTAGCTGACATGAAAAAATAAACTAATATTGTGTCATTATTGGACATTTTGTGGTTATTGTATTTCATTAATTTGTAAAATAAACTTTATTTTAGCAGAAAATACCGCAAAATCAGGTGAGATTGTGGCATGTGGGGCGAAAATAGACCACACGGAATTCAACAAATAAGTATTCCAATGGCTAGTTATTAAAGCTATTAGTTTTCTCGTTGGCGCGGGTGTATTCTTCTTCCAATTAACACGTAATTTTCATATATTATACTATAAATATAATAAAATATTATAGAGTAAATGCGTTAGAGATGGGCGTAAAAAAGAAATAGCTAATCGAAATATTTTCCAAAACAACCGTTAGGTGTAGCTATATTGCTGTTTGTTTTTGTATAGTGGTGCACATATTTTATAATATTAATTTTGTATTTTATTCGAACCTTATAGCTTGGGGACCTATTACCTTTTTTATTTATTGTTTATACTTTATATTCTTGATGTGATGATCTCACGTCTACTAAAAGACAAGATAGTGGTATTAAGTCAGTTTGAGATGAACATATTAGTTTATACACTTACAAAAACTTTAAACCAGGAAGTATCGAAAATGAACCAGAGCCATGAACATAAAAACAAATGACAATGATTTTTCTATTTCACTAAAACCGATAAAAGCTCGTTAGCGCAACAACTATACTACGATTTGAAAAATTGAACGTGCAAAAAGGTTGAAAAACTGGTCACACTAAGAAAAAGAAAAGTTATCCGACAGGATTGTTTCAGGTGTTAGGACTTCAAAATGTTATGCAGCACCAAATTCAAATAACAGGAATAGGTTATTTGATTTTGAAAGTGGTGGAACATCTTCCTGGAGAAAGGTTTTTAGCATGTAAAGATCCTTTCGCGATTAACCGATCTCACTTTAAGGCATCGACCTGAGGCTCCTGAAAGAAAATTTTCTTTTCAACCCTTTCTCCCCTCCAAGTGAATTTTAAAAAACGAAGATTCTCCGAGGGCTAAAAAATAAAAAGAAGAGGGAAAGTAATTAATGAGCTATTGTTAAGGAGAGTTTAACAACCGCTCTCGCCACTGTAATGAAGGATATTTCAAAAGTTGCGGGGAGGAGAGCCATGACAAAAGGACATTGTCCCAAGGGGGATATAGCGAAATCCCTTATCTAAACTGTAGGACAATAAGGGTTGGCTGGGGGTTAACTGTGCCTGTACTCTCCTGATAAGGACCTCTCTGGCTATAAGGCAATCCTCCCACCGTCAGCCTCGCTTCGTATCGATGTGTGTCATCATCTTCATACATTTCCATCTCTCGATGCGAGTCATATTTCAAGAAGCCACGATGATTCGGGAGACCAAAGTCCTAAGTAACTGTCAAACAACGCAGCTTACAATAAGAACGTTGTGATTGCCAATATGTTAAAGATTATTAACGAATTTGTTTTTAACAACCAAAGACACACGTAGAGATGATGAAAAACAATGTGATAGTTTAAGATCGTATGTATAGGCCTGCGGGCGGCGCCGGTTCTCATCCGGGCCGGAGTAGAACTTTCACCATTTCGCAATGGAAAACATGACCCATCACCATGGTTAGAATAGGTTGGTCACCTCTAGGTAACCCCCCCCCCAGTATGTCAGAAATGACCAGGAAGGGGATCATAGAAAAAAATAAAAATTTAAAGATCATATGCATGAAAAGAACGAGAAATACATCCATTATTTAAGATTCTTACAAAAGAGTTAATATGCTATATTTTGAGTCATTATACTAAAATTTTTAGTCTGCAGACTAAGTTTTTTATAACCCCACAACCAAGGATAAAACAAAATATACGGTTAGCAATAGAAACAAGACAATCTCGGTAATATAGATAAAGAAAGATATACATCTGAACAGGTAGATAGATTTAAGTATTTAGGTTCAACGGTAACTAGAAAAAACAAAATTAATAATAAATAAAATCGATGTTAACAAGCTTTATTTTTCAATTTAAAAATTGGCTAGCTCGTGCCTTTGTTCTAGAAACTTTAAATTTTGAATTTTCAAAACTATTAATCCTCACACAGATCTTTATGGATGCGAATCATGGTCTCTTACACTAAGGCAAGAGCAGCTCCTTAAAGTGTTGTATTCGAACAAAAAAAAAAAAAAAATGATTTAACGGCAGAATTCAGAAGGCTATACAACGCTGAATTGAGAGAACTTACATACGAGAGGGTTATCAACAGGTGACCAACCTATTCATAACATGGTGGAGGGGCAAGTTTTTTTATTTTATGGGGACGCCACTTAATGAAAAAAGTCAACGCCCAAGAATCAAACCGGTGGCACCAGCAGTTCTTGCAGTCATCACCTCAACCACCTGAGCTACGGACGGCCCTGAATTGAGGGAACAGCACCGAGTAAATATTATTCAGTTTGCGGAATCATATTCATTGTGGGAAATGAGATGGGTTTGTTGGGTTGTGGTATTTAGTCATGAACGGATCCCTTAGATGTTAATAAACACTGAACTGACGTGTAAACTGCTAAGGGGGAGACTGAAACGTAGATAGGACGATTGCATTGCCTGATTTGGGTTTGAAGAGGTGTCGTTGGACAGATGTATGTGGAGAACGATTGATGTTGTCGGCATCCAACGTTCAGATAAGTCTTTATTAATTCTATTATTATTCAGAATTCCAAAAATAAATCTGGCAAGGCACTGAATGATCTAAACATACCACTAACAATGAGTAGTTCTTATCCATCACAGCAATAGTATTGTCATATAGTAATATTCTCAGCGATTAGTCCGAGGCAAGACTGAAACGTAAATAGGAAGATTGTGCTAAGGTTAATGCGGTAGATTTGGGTTTGGAGAGGCGTCAGTGGACGGATTGTGAACGATTGATGGCATCGACATCTAACCTTCGGATTCCCTTAGCTAATATAACATCATTATATCAAGTAATAAGTAAAACTACTTTAAATTTAAGCTAGAATTATTTTTAATCAAGGAATGTCTTGGTTTAAAGGAATATGTATACTTAACATAACATACTTTAGAATTTAATATTTAAAAAAAAAAAACTTTAAATACAAATATTTCGACTATTTACTATTTTCTAATTACGGGTGGTCTTAATAATTAAAAATAAACTATTGCAGCCACCTACAGATACATAGTAAATATTTACACGATTAGATTCATAACATTTAGTGAAAATTGTATAAAATAAATTGATACATGCAAAACAAACCTCCAAGTTAAAAAATGCGAGTTTGATAAGTATAATTATAATGATCCATGTACGTATAATTTGATCTACATATTTTTTCATGATGTTTGAATAAAAATGTTGGTCCTTGCCTTATTTTCGGAGGTGCTAAACGAGAAAATAAACATTGGCTTGCAAAGGAGGTCGAATTCCTTCTTTTTGTTGCATTTCCTCCAGGTGCTATAATTATTCCGCCTTAGGAGAAAACTGCTTGAGTTTGTAAACTGTGGAGTTCGGAAACCATTAGTTCACACTTTCTCCAACAGTAGCTTCCCGTGTTTCTTCCACTTCCGCCCGTAGTTCTCCTGTTTACCACCAGATCCCCCTATCGTTTTTGTTCTTTTATAACTAACAATAACTGTTATTGTTTTATACTTTCGTAAAATGACTGCAGCAAACATTTATTTTTACGTATAAAGCTTTTTGGTATATCGTTGATAACTATAGAATAACTATAGAAATGTTTTTAATATGCCCCTTAGCATTGGGTTATTAGCTGGTTAGCTATAGCAGCAGTTACCATTTTATATGTATATTTTGTATGTAGTATAAAAGTTATTAAATAAATACAATAAATTCTTTAGTAAACACCACCACATCAACCACTTATTTCCAAAATGTTTACTGTACTTTATTTTCTTAATATCTGACATTTTTAACAGCCCTTATTGTCTTAATTTCCGAATTAAAATGTATAACTATTGAAAAATGGGAACTTTTTAAAATATTTTATAAAGTTTTGAGTGGTTCAGAAATTCGAAGTTTTAAAGTTTATCTACAGTCTGTTTGTTATCCTGCAAAATTTCTGAGAGATCTGCTGGTAATTAATACAAATATTTGATGGAGTCGTATGGTATTCCGTTAAGGTGTGTTTTATAGTAAGTCGCGTTTCGCAAGTCTGGCATACAGATGGAGAATCGCGTGCCATAAGGTAACCGTGGGTCAGCCACGTAAGATAGTACAAGAGCCGGATAGAAAAAAAGGCAGTTATCTCACCCCAATTTTTTATTACTTCAATAAAAACTATGTATAATTATTAGTCAAAATTGATGAGTCTGTCAACACTCAAAAAATTTTTTTTTTTAATTTTATTTATTTATTGATATTTACAACTGTATAAAAAAATACAACCAGTAAATTTGATCATGATGACATAATGATATGAGACAGGATGTAGAGAAACTACCCAGTAGTAGAACTCTAAAAACAGTTTACAATATAAGGTCACGAGGCCATCTTCTTTACACTCAAAATAAAAGAAATTTAACTTATAAAGTAGTTTATGACACTTATCTTTGCAAGGGTAGTAGTTTTTGTGATATTCACATATGAATATAATTTTGGCAAATGAAAAACTATAAATTAATTTATTTTTGTAAATTTTATGTAAACTATTACTCCTACGAATATAAACATCAAAACATTCATAGCTCATTAAACTAGCTTTAATTTGAGTGCTAATAGACATGTGTACGTCAAATGCTTTTTGAGATACGATTTTTTCAAAATAAAATCACTAATTACTGATCTTTTAGTACGTCCCTTACAACATTTTTATGAAATGTTGCTTTTTGATAAGCTCTATCTCGAAAACTACTTAACGTAAATAACTCTATTAGGGCTCATATTTTAGTAAATTTACTCTTATTTAAATGACGTTCTCTTAGGTTTCCGTGTGTTGTTCCTACTTTTTAAGATATAGAGCTCCGAATGAAAAATTAGTTGTTTTTTTTTTTATCGCTTTGAAACAGCCATTTCATTTTAATTTTCTGTTTCATGAGGGCAATTAAGTCATCGACATGCACCATGTAGAATTCCTTCAGAAATATGGCCAAATCTACTAGTTTATTTAGAATAAAATAGTAGAATGTTATTCGAATTATTTAAAATTGTTTAGAGAAAAATATTAAATCTTTTGAAATAATATATGAAAGAGAATATTTACTATTATAAATACAGGAAGTTTTATGTAATTAAAAAAACATTTTCGATTTTGAATGTTATCACTTAAAAAAATGAAATAAAATAAATAAAGAGTCTTATTTCATGACTACGGCAACGAAGTATGCGCATTCTCCACGTACCATTTTTATATTTTGATTTATCGATTCAAAGAGGTTAATATTTCATTTCAATCATTGGTATGATGCAAATGGAGCTGATGAACCATTCGAGTATGTATCGGGATCCATTAAATATATACATGTTGAAAAAATAGAATTTCTAAATATTATTACTTTGAACTTCCTCGGCCATGAACTCCGATGTTTCTCTACTCTTTATGCAATTTAAAATTTTTATTAACTAAACTTCCACTACCCGTTTTCGCTTATAGACTTTTCATATTATTCGTTATATTAAGGACAAAATGAAAAAGAAAAAAAAAGATATGAAGAAGAAAAATTAGCAAAATAAAGGAGAGTCCGTTGTCCCATCAGTTTCAGTAGTCTTCGTTTAGGTGAAAGTTCGCCTTAACCGTAACTAAAAATGCTCGTATCCGGCCCGGAGGACCAATGTACATTTGTGATAATATATTACTGGAATCAAATATATAAATATTACTGGAAAAACTTTTTTACTGCGGTGAAAATAATAACATCAACAACGATTCTAAGATTACTTAGTTAAAATACACATAGTTACAAAATAAATAAATTAAAGATTAAAAATTATATTTAATTTTGAATGGGAGATTAGAATTTGTAAATATCTTTGCAGTTACTTACTACTGAATCAATACTTGACTAATTTATGGTATATTTACATAAAATTGAAGCTTTAGTTGCCATTAATCCGTCAAAATTACTCAGCTGTATGACACTTTTAATTAATATTTATTATGAAATAGTTTTACTAAACTTCATTTTATTTTTAGAGCTCCATACTACTTAAAAGTAGACGACTCTGCATATGCATATGATAAGTTAGGAATTCTCCGCATGTATAAAAACAGAATACACTCCCTTAACTACTTCAAAACATCCTGCCGATATTTCAGGTATTTGATGGTCTCTTTGTTTTTATGCTACTGTTATTCTCGTATACCTACCGTATATACATAGCGAACGTAGAATACATTTATATATTTTCCTTTATCTCTTTTTGTTGGGAGTTTTACACTCTCTCTTTTATATTAGTGTTACGAACTTGATAAAACTTCGGTCGAGGGCATGAATATAATTTTGCAAACCAGATAATTTTCTAGAATAATGTTATCAAAAATATTGATTAAACCCAATAAAAAGAATCTGAATGTGAAGAAGGGAAATTATCTGTTGCGAAAAACCTCTTTTAAAGTAATCTTAAATCAAAAATATCCATAAAACTATGTAAATGTGATATAATCAAAATTTAATATTTATGAACTTGATGTACCACCAATGGGTGGTTCCTTTCTAAGATTTTCAAGTGTAAATGAAACATTCCACATATTTACTTATTTTATTTGCTATTTTGTACAGATGTAAATTACAATAAATAAATAAATAAAAATATTTATGAAATTCCTAGCCGTGTCCAACTGCAAGGTATTTTATAGTGTATTCTAACTATATCATATTTTCTAATAAAAAAAAATGAAATATTCAGTAAAAGTTACCAAAAATATTGATAATTTTGTTTTACGTTATAAAATTGGGAGATTTTTTATTAACACCAGACAATTAAAAACATAAACGTTTCATTATTAAACTTACGATCAATTTGTTAATAATCACAAAAGTGAAAACATCATGATAAACACCTGGAATTATAATATATAATATGTATAATGAAATATATACATTGAATATATATACAAATTGACTCATTTTTTTGCAATCTTGCCCTAACTCTTTAAACAATTTTATAACTAAAATAGAAAATTATACAAAAGCAATAACCCATAGATGTGAGCATTAGAGAACTAAATAATATATTGCTGTACAATTCAATGATTTTATTCCAAAACTTATTTATATAAAATTTTCTGTTTTTAAAATTAAGCCAGATTAAGTTTTTATGAATGAAATGGAAATATATATATCTTTCAGAAACGGCCTTCTAGTAAATTTTTGCCGTTTTGTTTAACTATATGATTTTTGCTTTCCTTTTGGGGCGTGATGAATTTTAAACTATTTTTATATATAGTTATATATTCCTCGTGGTTTAACCTTAGTGTAAACGTCTCCCGAGCCACGTGTACCGAAGTACAAGGTCAGAGAGTACCGCCTTAATCAGCTCTGAAAGAAGGCAGCTGGGATTGATTTTATGCATCAGGGGAAACAAAGAACAATGGAATCCTTCTCCTCACCTGACAAAATTAAAAAGTAATTAACTACCGAGCTATTTTTAAACTGCCCATTGTGTCCTCCGCATTCGGTCCAAGACAAAACGGATTTTTGTTCCATCTGAGAGCCACAGCAAGAAATAAAGTTCTTTTCGAACAATGGACCAGGATTCGGAGGTAATTAATTAGCTTGTTTCGACGCTTACAAGAAAGATGCGTGTCATCCTAATGTGATGAACATGGCTTCATCGGAATATCTCATTAATTTACAAGTTCTCTAATTTGTATACTAACATTTAATAACAGAATTTAGAAGTTGGACCGTTAAGTAACTCAAAATAATATTGATATTAAGGCTTAGTGAACCATAAGGTTCAATTGCTACTCCACTGTCTAATTACACCTGTCCAGTAACACACGTTCGAACCCAAACCTGCAAGACCAGTTTTGACGTAATCATCATCATCATCATTATACTCATTTTATCACCTTTATCGCTTGCGTAGTATGGGGTTACGATTTGTAGAGTCTGGACCAGATGTCTCGATCTTCTCCTACTCCTGTCCGTATCCCGCCTCCTTAACACTACTCCCAGGAAATGGCCGGTCTTCCTCTTGGCCTTCTTCCCTCTACGCGAGTCTCATGCGTCTTCTTGGCAGTTCTTTCTTGGTCCAACTTGAGGAGGTGTCCGAACCACCTTAGCTTGTGCTCCTCTTTGGTCCCAGTTTAACTCCGAGGCTAGTCCGTATTCTATCTCGTCGAGTTATTAATTTTCTTGACGTATAGTGCTTCGACTTACTCCTCAGATGTTTGTTCGTCGGTTCAGTGTTTCATTTTAAAGATCTGTGCTTTACAAGCCCTACAAGCTTACATGTCCTGTGAATTCTTTAAAGGTTTTGTAAGTTTTATTTTATTTTTTTCTTATGCCGAAGTTGTTTGACCATCCGACGTCTTTCTTCCCAATATAAATTAGATATTTTCCAATGCTTAAGGTAAATTTCTTATTTCAGTCAGAGCGGGACATGTGTTAAGTTGGTCTCCATCCATTCTTTCTTGGTTGTACAGTACACATATAGGATCCACAGCCAGAGGCCTATCTTGTGGAGATGATTCTGTAGCTAGTCCTGGACATTTGTCAGGCGGATGCAAGCTACTGTATCTCTTCTTGAGAAATCAGCTGGGGTTGAGATTTCTACTAAACACTTGTATCTTTTCCGTTCCACCTTGTGTCTGTGTGTTTTTATTTTTTTCTCCTTACCTATGGTCCTTATCATTCGCTTTATTGTGTCATAGGATCTTGGATGGTCTGGTTGTGAGCCTTTCCTAGCAATATTATATCCCTTTATTTCATATTCTTTCAACTAATATGGTTATGTAACCCATATTAGTATTATATATGAACAAAATATACAATGTTCATTTAAGATTTAACCTTATGGCAATATAAGATTTTAAAAAATATTATAAATGTAAATCTGAGATAAATAAAAAAATAAAAATAAAATTAGAAAATTATTAGTTGACTAGATGTGAGGAATGTAGAAGATGTTTAGAGAAGAAAGAAAAACAAAAAAAAAAATATCAATTTGTTTCAGACGTTTGTAGTGCTTCATCTGTGTCTTGGACGAAAAGTGAAAGTCCTTGCCTTTTGGTCCAAGAATCAATGCTTATGTATCTCAGCAAAGTATGCGAAACGTTGCTTACTGAAGAATATTTTTTTCTGAAATTTTCGTTCCATTCTTGACCGTCACACTGACCATTTTCCTAAAATTAAATAGAAATTTTTTCAAATGCTCTCGTGTTATTTTTTTGTGTAGTTACTTTTATTTAGAAAGAATCTAAACCATGACTTGTTAATTATTATATGGACATTATTTTAATATAAATATTTTGCTAATTATTGTGTAATAACACAATTAAAAGAAATATTCTATTTTTTTTATTATTTTTTTTTTACTTTTTGTATTATAAAACCTAAAAAAATTCATAAAGTTAACTTTTTGATCTAATTTTAAGTGAAATCTTTGCACTTTTTTTTTACTTGTTAATAAATAACTCTAAAACTAATCCTCTAACAGAATAGTTTGCTAGATTCTTTTTTTTAAAGAGGATAAAATTTAAGACCGAAATGGGTACCATATAACCTTATGTTCTTCATGAATTGATTTTTCCCAAAACATTTCGTAGTTTACATTTATATTTTAATATGTTATCAAAAATATTCATTCTATGATAGCAGTCATGTTGAATGAATGTGAAATAAATCTAAATAGTTTCATTTAAATCCATAAGAGATTGTTTAGGCTCATAAGTTCTCTCAAAAAAGCTAAAAAAAACTATTTAAATTGAAAGGCTGGGTCAGAAGAAAAATAAAGCAATCTGCTATTATAACAATTAAACTACAATTTTTGAATTGTAATAATAAGAATAAAAATAAAATGCAAACAGAGTACCTTTATTTACATTTAACCAAAAAGCATATTAAATTTAACATTTAATTACAGAAAAACTATAAGTGTTCGAGTCAATCGTATATTTACATATTAATGGATGAATAAAATGCATTGGCCTCTAGAGTAAAATCATACTCAAGACACCAACTAAAGCAGAAGTGTGAGTTTACTGCTAGTAAAAAGCTTTATCAGCTAACTTGAGCACAGAGCTCTACTTGTTTTTATGATAGACCCTACCTTCCATAGAATCTTCTTTACCCCAATATATAACAAGTTTTTACGTAATAAAAAAGAAAAAGGGAATCCGCAGTGAAGGTTCAATAACTCAAGTCCGGTGCCCCCTACTAAGTCTGTAAAATAAAACCTAACATACCGTACATAGGTGATTTTATCTTATCTTCCCATCGACATCTCGGACAACTACTGGCTGGCCTTGCATCTTATACCCTTTAAGAGATACTAAACCGACTAGTGTTTCAACGTAAATTTGAACTAGGTTATTTACAATAATGTGATAAAATCGATTGTTGTTTCCTTTTCCAAGGATTGAATTATTTATCTGTATTTCATATTAATTAATCCAATCAATGTAAATTTAGAGTATCTGTTTGAAATTGTCGAATTTTGATTAATTTTGTCTGGCTAATAAAAGGAAAAATTATTTTATAAAAGTTAGTTTTTGTAAAAACTGAATTAATATTCCTGATTGCAAGCGAAATATTTGCACATTGTTCTATTGTTAATAACTAATTTCCGAACTATAAGCCTGACTGAATTGCTTGTCACATTCTTTTTTAAAGTCGATTAAACTTACTACATATCAAGACGAAAATAAACCCTAAACGATCATTTCTTTCATAGATACAGCTCATTATAAAAGAAACGAATGGAAAAACTGTTTAATTTATAATTTTTAAAGTTTAACTAAATAATATAAAACATACACTTATACGATCATGTCTTATATTGATACAGTTTATCATGAAAGTCGAATTTGGGAGAAAAAAAATTGAAAAACTATTAGTTATAATTATTAAAATTTAAATTAATTAAATATAAAAAAATAAACCGGTTGTAATGAACACAAAGAAATGATTTTACTTAAAACTTAAAAAATCTATTTAAGTAGTAATTAGTATTTTTATTACAATATAATAAAAGGCGCATAAATTAAATGATTTCTATCCCATAAACTCGGTTTGCATTTTATTTTTATTCTTTTTATTACAATCAGTTTTCTATTTTTTTTTTTTAAATTTCTAATTCCGCATTTCAATTTATGTTGTTTTCTGCCTATTTTACGAGAACAATTAAGCTTTAATAACCTGTTATGTAAAAGATGCTTAAATTTAACTCATGCTTCTTATCTATATAAAGTTTTTCAGCATGAATATTTTTTTTAGAATATGATTGATGATATTTCACAAAATAAATGCCACTTCAGGGGAAAAATATCTGTTTATGTTTTAGAACAAGTTGTCTCAAATTTTAACTAGAGCAGGAGCAGAGAAATTTCAAAAAATTAGTAACTTTAAAGCTCTGTTTATTAAATCTAATTTACCATTTTATTTATTTTATAATTACCAAAATTATTGTTTTAGTTTTAAAAAATAATATAGTTTGTATTATTGAATACAATATGTATATAATATGATAACAGGAATTTTCATAATGTATAACAAGCTAAAACAATTAGTTGTGATCCGTGGTTTGTAAAATATTTTATACTACTTGTACATGCAATTTTAATTTGCTCATTGTTTTAAAAGAGTTATAACTAAAATTTTTATCACAGAAACGGTTGGAATAAATAAAGACCTTAATATTCCATATGTAACCGATTTAGAACCTGGCTGAACCAGATATCATTCCTTCCATTATAAACTCCCTAACCATTCAAACACTCTAATTTCTAACCTTGCTTCCTCTTCCATTATTCCTGACAATCCTCCGAAGTGCTTGAAAGAAGATGGCCGGGAGACCTGCTAATGTAAAAACTCCTTTAGAGTGCTATCAATGGCTAGTTTCTCTACAAGCTTGTATCACTTTATAATAACGTACATTAAATTTACTAAATGTATAATTACGTACATAAGTATATATATAAGTAAATTCCAATAAAGTTATAAAAAATAAAACTTTTTTCCTTTTCAGTTTTGAGTAGTTATTGAGGTGTCTGAAGACATTTATCCTATAACATATAGAATGCTAAATTTAAACGCTTTTTAAATTTTTTCATATAAAAAACTTTTTGAAAATTCTAAAATCCTAATACCCATTTGTAATAAAACGATAAATTTGTCATCATTTTTAAACTTTAAATATCGATGTTCAAATTTATATAATTGAAATGGAATTATGTGCCTCTAAATGCATTTGAATGATATATTTAAAATGCAGGCATACTTTCCATTATTGGTTTCTTAATTAAACTTTACTCAATTAAAAAGCTTGTAGTAGAAGGATGAGATTACAGTAATGACGGCTGATGAAATGAAACTATTGCTAACTGTAATGAGCTGCTGAGACCATTGTTTGCACTATTTGTGCCAAGCCATCACAAAGTGTTCACTCCCAGTTCAACTGACACCACATTATATCAAGAGCTGTTCTGTGCATGTATTGTCGTCTCAAGCAAAACTCTCATGAACGTACCCTCAAACTTAGATTATGCAACAGACTATAGTTACATCTAGTAGCAGACAGATTCCATCCAACTTGCTATGTTCGATTGAATGGATTTCTGATTGAAATCTGTGGTTGCGGTTTTTGTAGTATAATTAGTCGCGGTTTTCAGTTGTATTATTTCTCCGTATCGGATATCTCGTCCAGGCAGGATAGAAACGATATCTCATTGCTATAAATTCATTGCTAAACAGGATTTTCTTACACTGTAATCTACATTAGATTATGTTGAGAGCGAATTTATCTTATTATTTAATTATACCAAATTATTTAATTAGGATTATATAATTCTGATACGGTGCGCAGAGATATAACTCTCGTTTACCAGCCTATTTTGAGTTGAAAATAATCCTCGATAGTTTCAGAACCGATATTTTTAAATTATTGACTATGGCAATACTCTTAGGAACTAATTTTCTAAATGAGAGTTTCAGTTGACATATTTCAATTTTCTAAAAAGTACTTTTCGACTAAGTATGATAGAAATATGACAATCTACTAAAATTTATATTGTACTCTTAACTCTTGTTATTGAAATTACTAAAAATTATTATATTGTGTTATTCATCCTATAAACTAAAACTTTCAAATATAGGTTAAGTTAAATTAATCTTATACTGCCAGTGGGTTATCTACAGTTGACCAATCCATCCTAACCTTGGTGGGGTTTAAAATTTAAGGTTTAAGTTTTAAATTTTGTGGGACCACCACTCAGTAAATAAAGTTAACTCCAAGCCAGATCCGAACCGGTGCGGCCCAGATTAATAGACCTGCGCCTAACCACCTGAGCTATGAAGCCGCTTTAATAACTATCTTGACAATACACCAGTTGTGAGAATGGTGCGTGCGTCAAGGGCACTTTATTATTCAAGAGGGCATTATTCATCCTTTTTTTTTGTTCATTCTCCATTAAGTTATACAATTTTGTGAAACATTTCTTAAAAGTTTTAACTTACATCACTTTTGATTTAGATGTCTTGAGTGTGGAAACTGTGTACTCTCTAAAAAGTTTCTTATTGGGAAATTTAACAAAATAATTTTTTAGTATAAAAGGCTTCTTGAGGATCTAACCAGACCGGGGCTAGCAAATAATCATTATTTCTTAGTTCTAAATCATTATTATTTAATTCTTATGTGATTAAAACTGAAAAACATGTTAATTTGGTAAATTAATTCGTCAGTTATTTCACCCCAATAAATATCAAACGATAAACGTCTTACGTTTTACCAAATTAACATGTTTTTCAGTTTTAATCACATCAGAATTAAATAATAATGATTTAGAACTAAGAAATAATGATTATTTGCTAGCCCCGGTCAGGTTGGATCCTAAAGAAGCATTTTATACTAAAAAATTATTTTGTTAAATTTCCCAATAAGAAACTTTTTAGAGAGTACACAGTTTCCACATTCAAGACATCTAATTCAAAAGTGATGTAAGTGAAAACTTTTAAGAAATGTTTCACAAAGCTTTAGGTTGAAAATGTCAGATAGATACCCGAAAACACGCAGTAAAAACCCATAAAGTATATCAAATACCTGACTTCTGTAAAAATGGCCTGTATTGTTTATTTTATTATATTAATACATAGAGAGCTTACCTAACCTTATATTAATTTAATTTATCATTCAAATGAGATATACTTTTTTATAAATTAATATGGCAATAATAATATTCGCAAATATTGTGAAAAATACTACTCCTACAAAGGTAAACGTTATTTACTACTTTGTAGTAAATTAAACTAGTTTTAATATGAGTACTGTATCCACGTCCAATGGGTTCTGAGATATAAATTTCCCAATATAGATTCATTTCTTATTTTTTTTTTTTAAAGTATATCTCAGAAACTATGTTCTTTTAGGTCTTCCTGTATATTTTGTAGTTTTTTCGATATGGGGCTCCGAATGAAAAATTATTTTTTTCTAATATTTAAAAACAACCATAATTTTGTATCCCTCCTAACTATAGCATTCTCTCATAAATTTTGTTTAGTAACCTAGTTTTTATTAAAGTAATCAAATATTGGGATGAAATAACTGACGTTTTTCTCTTCTTGGTCTTAATTAGACGCAGGAAAAGTCTAAGGTAATTATGGAAATTTCAAACATCTTTACTGTGCGTAAATAGTCTGTGTTTTCTTGTCCTTGTCTTAAACCAGACTAAATATTTACGCTTTTAAAAAGTCGTTGACTTTCCCAAAATTTAAATATAGAAGAAGGCTTAGCAAGTATTTGTAAATACTTAGTTAATATTTGTTCTGTCCATTATAAATACAATATCAGATTATACCCATTTTATACAGTGTACTATATAAATTATTATTTATATTTAAACTAGTGGTACTTACTTCAATAGCAACAAAAAAGTTTTCACATAAAAAAGCAAGAAATTAAAGTTAGGTTGGTTGTTGAAAAGAAAGCAATAACTGAATAATAATGTATGTTTGGTGATTCTTTACTAAAACATAGTTAACTTGACAATTTATTCGTTGAAATATTAAAATTTAATATATATAACATTAAGTATCTAACAATGTTATAAATTTTTTCGATTATTAATAAATACAGTGTTATTGTTTTTTAACCAAGTTATATTTTTTTTTTTTTACTTTTTCACTTCACTAAAAAATAATATATTAATTTATAGTTGTAATTACGATTTTTCTGTCTATCTATTATAAATTATCGTTAACATACCTTTACTATTTATAAAACATTATAAATTATAATAACCTATCTTAAATTTAAAATTCACAGCCTTGCATATTCTTTCTATAATATTTGATGGCTTTAATGCCCTAGTCTTATTTAATATCAGTTAACCTAAAGCCATAACTTAATAAGGAGAATCATATTTTATATTTATTATTTTCTCATATTTCATGTTAATTATCAACTTTTGCCACCTATTCCCTTTATTATTAATGTTTTCTTGAAAATAAGATCTTTTACTATCAAAAATCTTATCAACACTGTATTTAATTTATCACCGCACTATGTTAGGCATATTATCATTGTATTTCAGAGTCTATCTTCTATTTTATATTACTAGTAACGATTATCTATAAACTTGATTTTATATAATTATTAAAAAAATTTAATATTCAATAATATAATATAATAATTTTTAATATTTTCCTATAATGCTGATTCAAATTTTAAGAATCTTTATGTGGCTGCTTAAAAGTCAGCTTTAACGGGTTTTGAAAAAGACATTTAATTTGTTTAAATTAAATTTTACATAGTTTAATATTCTGCAATTGAGAATTATCTTACTTAGATAGTTTTTTTAGTTATCGTTTTCTAAAAAATCATTAAAAAAAATTATGTTGAATACAGGAACTTTTATATTGCTAAGGAGGTTGACTTTATTATTCTCTATATTTTAAGGCCAAGCAATGTAATTAAATATTAATTAAATTATATTAATGGGAAAAAGTTTATTTAATTGTAATATTACAGTTGACTAATATTTGCTACAATAAGTCATAGCTAAAAGGAATGAGAGCATTATGGATAAGTGGGTGAGTATGGTGTATAAGTTTATGCTCCTACGTGAAAACTGCGGTGTGAGCTTCGTCGCCTTGCATTTCCTAAGCCGTCGTTTTCGTTATTGCCAACGATATCAGAAATTACTTAACCCAGTCAATATTGGAACCTATTGTAAAGTGTTACTACGTTAGAGTTCTATTGTTACAACCTTCAATTTCTACTTATTGAGAAATGTTATCCTTATGATACTAAAATACTATATACCCCAACAGTTTATTTATGTATATTAAATGCTCAATTAAGTATGAACATTTTTTTTTGTGACATTAATTTCTAATTATTAAATATCAATAAAAATGTTTGAGGAAAAATCCTTAGGACCAGATTAGGTTTGTTTAAATCAAACCTAAATTGTTTAAAATAAACCTATACTATAATACTAAAAAATAAATTTTATTTGTAACAGTTCTATACATATATATTATTCTACACATTTTTTTGCAACGATTTACTTCTTCTCATTGGCCATTTTCAAACTTTAAATTTGTTTTAGTATGTGGACATGTTGATTAATGTGTTATAACTTATTTATTCCCTTACCTTATTTATTCATTAAATTATTTTAGTTTTTTTTTATAACTTATTTATCCATTCAAGTATTTCTTTTAACCAACTTTTTATTATATTTTCCTTTAAATCTATATATTAGTTTTGTTTTAGTAAAATGTATTAATTTTTTTGTTTTGCTGTAAACTGATCTACTGCTGTGACTGTTATTTCTCTGGTTTGATCTCACATTGCTGTCTAAAAAAATAATGAATTTGTTTAACGGGTCATTGGAGAGGATCTGAGAGGGTGAATTGGGTAGAGTGAATTTGTCGATCAAATGAAGTAAAAATTGTGAAATGGTGAAATGGAAGGAACAAGACAGGGAAAGGAATAAATTTAAATATTTGTACTTAGTGTGTAGACTGGAATTTATTGTAAAAGGAAACAGTTTTCCTTCTTTTTTATTATATCATGTTAATTTAAATATATGTAATTTATTTATGTCCGATGGACTGATTAGTATGCTGTGTAATGTAGCAACCCAGTGTATTTGGGCAGCATGGATGAATAAAGCATTTCTCTCTCTACACTGTGAAACCTTTTTATAGTTTTATCAGGCCAACAAAAATATACCGTAACTGAAATATTTTATATATTACCTAGTATTATTAGCTAAAAAATATTTTGAAATCTTTATAACTGGAAAAAAAAATATATAAACCTTTTTTTTTACTTAGTACAAATAGTTATGTAATTAGTGACCTAACAACATAAATTTGAAATATTGGAAGAACCCAATTTATAGAGGCTGGACCTCGGACGGCTCTGAAACCCACAGGATTGACCCACGCCTACGTGGGCTAATAGCTCAACGCATTGTTCACTGAGCTACCCTCATTTTTATATAATGATTATTTTAGTGAAACCGTCATAGTGGTAGGTGAAGTTACTGGAGTGTTAATTTGTATTCTCGGTGGACTTGATTTTATGATCTTCAATTTATAACTTGGTTTTTAATGAAGCAACATTTTGGAGAACGATTCCCCGACTAAAAGCAACAAATACATCTTATTTAATATTTTTTTTATTTATGATCATATTTTAAGATCCCGCCCTGACAAGCTATTCGGACAAATGCACAATGTCATAAATCATCCCGCACCTGGCTGCAATCCTTTTTGCTACACCGACATAAAACAAAGCAGGATACGGTGATCGTTTGATTGATAACATCGGAACGTGCTGTGTCTCCTCTCACAAACCTGACAGCTACGGATCAAGTTTTGGAGTTTTTCCTTTTTTACGAACGTGTGCTCCTTTATCGTTTTCCTTCTTCCTCGTTAAAATTAGGTGTTGTTAATATTTATCCAGTTTGGTATTAGAATAATTGTAATTGGTGTGATATTTCTTATAATATCGGAGTTTTCAGAAAAAGACAATTCAACATTGCTAAAATTCACTTTTTATTTTTTGAAAATATGAAAAAATAAAAAAAAATATTAGTTTACTATACTGTAATAGAGAATCATCTAATATAAATATATAAATAGTAATTTAGTTATCGCTTCCTATTCAACAACAAACGTGAATTAAATTTCTTACTTTACTATTTGGAATCGGAACATGGTTCATCGGAACTTTTTTGTTGCCTTCGAGGTCTACCATCCCTCTTATCAAATGTCGCGAATCATTTATGAAATGTTTATAATCTTACGGAATATTGTAGACGAACAAGACCAATTTAAAGTGAAAGAAATCTGATTTTTTACACAAAACTGTGGTCATTCGGGAGTTTTCTACATTTAGAAATTTTGCACTTGATCGTTTTTGAAGGCGTGGGATATGGATTTGAGTATTATTTCTATACCTCCTCTCCCCCCCCCCTCCGAAAATATAAAAGAAAATCTCAAAATATTCATTTTTTTCCTTCACTTAACAAGAAAACCTTAAATACACTGACTAAATTCCAGAACGTTCCTACATTTGATTTGAATCCGATAGAAATTTTATAGAATCTCAAGTTATAAAATTAACTTTTGTTTAATTTAGTAAAGCGGTTTCTTGTTATGAAAATGTTTTTTTTTTACACCTTAAAAAAATTTGTAGTGGTAGACCTTAAATTCGTGATCAACTTCCACAAAACGTGTAAGCATTAAATATCAAAACTTTCCAAATGAAAACCACAGCCCTAGACTATTTATGAGTACAAAATTTTCACGTGAAAGATTCATGGCTATTTTTTTTTTTTTTTTGATGTTGTTTTTTTAGAAAGTATCAATATTTTTAATTTGTTTTGTTAGTTCAAGCCATCCAAATCATTTGTATGATTTCATAAGAATCTCTTGAGGTTAGTCTCAAGCCTGAAATAAATATTTCACAACCTTGCCACTAATGATGCAACTTTATTCATATATATATTTTTTTAATCATTTATTTAATGTAATTTACAACTGTACAAATAATACAATAGGTTAATATGTTGTATGTTTCATATACACTTGAAAATCTTGGGAAGGAACCACCTATTGGTGGTACTTCAAACATTAATTTAAATTAGAAGGTTCCGTGGCCATCTTCTTTTCAGAAACCTCGGAGAATTATCAGGGATTGTTAAGGATGAAAGATTAAGAATTAATGGGTTAGGATGGTTAAGTAGTTTGGAATGAAAAGACTCATATCTGTTTTGGGTCAAATCTGCATCGAATGGGATGTTAAGATCTTTGTGAATGAGTTTATTTGTGACGTAATAAGGAGCATCAAGGATTTTACGTAGGATTTTGGATTGTAACGATTGGATGCGGGAAGAATTTGATGGTTTGATGGAGCCCCAGAGCTCAATTCTATATGTCCAAATTGGTTGTTCTTATTTAAAAATATTTTTGTCTGACTCAACACAAATATTTGGTACTTCCTGAGTCACTGCTATAGAACTTTATTCTATCTTAAACATTTCTCATCCTGCTTACGAAGTAATTAATTTTTTGTTATTTCGAATTGTATTTTATATGTACTCGCCAAAGTAACTCCTAAAATTGCATTATTTTTTTTTATAAGTAATGAAATTTTCCAAGTACATAAGTGAATTATTCCACTGCTTATTAGACAATAAAAAATTAATAGCTCCCGGAATGGTTATAAAACTTCCCAGTATGTATATTTATATGTATATGTAGATGAGAGCATTATGTTAAGGCCTGATCTTTTAGATTTTGAGCGTGTTTTTTAAAGAGGGTTAACTAAGCCTAAAAATATATTTCCATATTTATTTATTCATTATTAATTACTTTAATTTATAACCTAAAGAAGCATTACCATGTATCAGAACAGATTTAAACTGAATGCTGCAAATTTATTTTAGAACCCGAATTTATTTATATGAGATTCACTAGGTAAACAATACGGCTTAAAGGGTATTTTGGGTTGAAAAGCAACTCAAAAATAGAAAGGCGTGGGTAGGAGAAAACAAACGCCTCTTTATATATATCCCAAAAGCCAATAAGAGCGACAAACTGAATGCGAACAAGGCGCCTAGTTGACAAAGAGGGGGTGGGGAGGGAGGAAGATGTAAGTGGCCAAGACGAAAGTTGTACCAGAAGGGACGGAACTCCGGGACCACAGGCCACAGTTCTGGAAGGAGTTGATAAGATGTGTCGAGTAGAGTTGATACCCGCCGGATATATTAGGCAACATGAGTATACTTAATGGGCGCAATGAATTAAACGAACGTGACTTACGACTCATTATAGTCGTCTGATATATTTTATAGATATTTATGACTTAACATAATTTTAATAAATTGGTATTAAATTATATAATCCGTGTTTAGGATCTTATTTGAGTAGTCTTCTCAAATACGGGTTAAAAGTGTAATTATGTTTCATTTAATCTTTTTTTGACAGAATATGCAAATGTAATACTTTATTTTTCATACAAATAATGGCTTAAATATTTCTGTTTATAAAAATATCCCCACGAATTCTTTTGTAATAAAAACAAAATTGTTTTCTATTAATATTGTAAAAAAAGTTATATTTTTGTTTTCCTCGAAATAATAAATCATTTATCGGACGTATATATGCCCGCGCCACTTTTGAATTGGAATTAAGACATATTTAAGATGGGCACTGACTGCTCGAGTCTTGTCCCCAAAGTAATTTTTTTAAACTGATCTGAATATACTTAGGTCGAAAAAGCTACTGTAGTTTTGTAAGTACAGTCGTATTTTTCCAAAGAGATTTGATCCTTGCTCAATTCCACAATCACCGTCCAACTTATAAAAACAACCTAGGTGAATCAATGAGCAATTTAGTGTTATTTATATATCAGATAGGTTTTGTCTTCATTAAAATCGAATAATTGTGGTTAAAACCTCACGTAGAGTACCTTTAATTTTGGTTATTGAAAATAAACAATAAAAAATTGTCATTGAGATATTTTTTGTGAAAATCACTAAAAAAAACTTCAACATGACCTTACTGACCTACACAAGTAGATTCGTAAGAGAAAGTTGTGCAATGCACAAGATTTTTTATTCTGTCACAGGAACAGTGAGTCAACCCTGTGGATTTGTGAGTCCTCCATGGTCCACCCAGTTTTTATAAAGTAAGGTACTCTTAATGGGGTAATTCCACAACCACCATCCAACTTCCAAAAAATCTAGGTGAATGAATGAGCAATTTAGTGTTCTTTTGTATTAGATAGGTTTTGTTGAGTTAAATCTTCATATGAAGTGCCTTTAATTTTGGTTATTTGGAAAAATAAACAATTCTTATTATTAACAATAAGATAAAATAAATAAATAAAAAATATTAATGAATTTTAAGACTAACTTAAAGAGAAATATGAATAAATCCGATTCGAACGGAAACTCCGAGACCATACATTTCCTGATCATATGCATTATAATTTACTTAAATTATAAATAATTATATCTAAATAATTTATATTTTTTATAAATAGAATTTTTTTTTTATCTTCCCTGGTCTTGAGGTATTTTTAGCGAAAATCACTAAAAAAAACTTCAACATCACCTCACTGGACTCCACAAGTAAATTAGTAAGAGAAAGTTGTGTAATGCACGCAATGCACAATTTTTTTTATTCTGTCATAGTAACAGTGAGTCAACCCTGGGGTTACGGGAGTCCTCCATGGTCCACTCAGTTTCTATAAAGTAAGGTACCCTTATTGGGGAAATAATATGGCTTTTTGGCGTGATCTTGAACAAATCACTTTCTTGTACTTACGTTGTTCAAAAAGCAGCACTCGCTTACAAAGTACTGAACCCCTGACCCGACATGTTTTCTTGCTGTATGTATTTTCATTTTTAATCTTTTTAAATAAATATTTTCTCATAACAGTTTCCTTTATTTTGAAAATAAAACTTCTTTTATATCAGTTACTCCTTAAATTTTAAAATTTACTACTATGCAGTGACGATTATATTTACAACACATTACACTCAATAAATTGTGATTTATAAACTTTCATTTCTTTTTCTTTTTTTTTAACGTAATGTATGACAAGGTTATGTTTAAAAAAATAATTTTATATATGTATAAATAGTTGATCGTAAAAATTGATATATAAGAAGATGGTCAGGGTTGCGGTCAAAAGTGAAACAAAAATAGTTGTTAACTATTTTTGTTTCACTTTTGACCGCAACCCTGACCATCTTCTTATATATAAATAATTTTATAAGTTTCTGTCATTGAAATGAGAGATTTTTTATATTTACCGTAAAAGGAAGGATTATTGGAATTGTGGCAATGGCCAGATGCTCTTCTCATGTAGAGTGATTGTGGCGTCAGCGCATTTACTCAGCCTCCACTGACTCATTACCAGTGACGCGGTGAGAGCGCTGCGCTGGGATCTCGAATGGCCCTTCTCTACCCTTCATAGGTAGGGGATAGAGTGGGCTCGGGGATCCTCAGGTCGATAGTGTAAACATTTTATATAATTTATTTTAAATTGATTATGTTCATTTTATTTATTTATTTTTCTGTTTATATTGTATTGAGATTTATATATTTACTTTTATTTTATTTATTTTTTAAATTTTTTGTATGAATGTGTTGAATTAGCACTATTACTAATTGCCCATGTTTGTGACAGATAGTAATAATACTTATCAATAAATAAAGTAATTATCAAAGTGAAGGATGTGAGTTCTGTACTTAGACTTAAGAGATATTATAACAAAAAAGAAAATCATATACTAAAATACCAATTGTATAGGTATTTTAGTATATGATTTTTTTTTTGTTAATGTATGATATAAATTGTATGGGATAATGATACCCTACTGTCCTGTTATAATAACTCCATTGTAATTGCAGCATGCGAACTCACCTTGCTCATAACTAAAACTATTTTTATCCTACAGGATGAGACTAAAGGCCCCGCCTAAGCTGACTGGTTGACATTATGAATTATATAGAGGGATAAAGCCGGCCTTCAAGTATGACACTAAACTAGACGACAATTGGGGGGGGATGAAGGGAGGTTTTTTGTCTTTCTTATTCTACTTGAGCTTTAATGAGAAGTTCCATTGACTTAGTCGCGGCAGAGCTCACCACAATTACTCCATTACATCCCCTCTTCTCTTGTTTTTATTGCTAGAGCAGGCCGACTTAAGCATCTCCTTTATTTGATATGATATTACTTTATCTCCCCTCACAAAGCCTCCTTTGTACCTGGTGTCTTTTCAAAGCGCTCATTCCGGCGCAAGGTACTTCATTGATAGAACCCTTTTATCAAGGATTGGACTAATAGTTTAAGTGGGCAGTTTCTTGCGAATTAAAACGCTGTCGTCTTAAAAGAGCCTCGAGTATTACTTTTACCGGTTCATCACGGCAATTTAATAAAGCACTTAACCAAACTTTAACGCTAGTTGCTACTTTTATATATTGTAAATTTATATTAACTAAGAAACTGATTTTTCTTAAGATTGTGTTTAAAGTTAATTTAGAACAAAATTATGTATATTTTAAATAGTTTCAAATTAGTAATAACTGATTTGAACAATACTTTTGTTCTGAAATATTATTAAAAATACTATAAAATTTTTAAATATTGCTTTTGTATTGGGTATGCTGGTGATTTCATATTATTAAGTGAGGACAAAGAAACAATAAAAGTAAATATAACTACACAATAACATGTAGAGTAATGCCTTGAAAATCGTAGTTCATCAGCAATGTGTAGATTTTAAAAAGGCTTGAGATTCTATTGACCGCAAGAGCCTATATGGTATTATGATTGGACAGAAAATACCAAAGAGGTACTAAAATTAATCTAGTACGAATGTCCATGACCGAAACGTCTAATTACGATCTATAATCGTATTCTGAGGAATTCGAGGTTCGGTTGCATTTACAATAAGCCGAATCTTTATCACCTATCTTATTGAATCTAGCACTAGGATACATTATTAAAACTGTGATGCATGCCGAAAAGGGTTTAACCTTAGGTGGTAAAGTACCGGTGCTTGCTTATCCTGATGATTTAGTATTATTGGGTGAGGATAAGGAAACTATATAACTACGTCTACTCTAGTAAGGAACTAAGTCTCAAAATAAATACGGACAAACCAACATATAGTTAGCAGTAGAAACGGCAGCAATTTCGATGATATAGATATCGGAGGAAATACTTTTGAACAGGTAGATAAGTTTAAATACTTAGGTTCTATGGTAACTAGAAATAAACGAAATTGATGACGAAATAAGAGCGAGGTTAAAAGCGAGAAATGCTTATTACTTTTCAATTTCGAAATTACTTAGCTTACAAAACTATCGTTCCAGCTGTTCTTGATTGACGCGAAACATGGTCTCTTCTACTGTGGGAGGAACAGCGCCTTAAGGTTTTTGAAAATTAAGTATTGAGTACAGTTCTAACTAAAAGCAACATAAAATTTTAAAATTATAAATGAATTTAAAGTAATTATTTGGTTCTCTTGTCTCTCATAGCGTAATTAAATTTTACCGACAAAGTATTGAAATATAATTTAGCCAACTGGTAAAAGCGGTGTTATTTTAGTGTCGTTTCGATCTCTTAACTCTAAAACTAACTTTTGATATACTATTAATTTCAGCAGGCGAAATGACACTTATAAAGTTTGAATATTGCTTAAAATGTATCTCTCGTTACGATAAATGGAGAAACCTATAATTACATTGTACATAAATTATATAGTTGTATATAATGCATATGAGCTCAAAATTAAATTTCATAAAACCAAAACAAAAAACAGAACATTTATATTTGTTATGTTTTTTACTAGGCAATATAAATGTACGCTTTCCTTGCAAATGGTGGTGGATAAGGAGAAGGCAGAACAACCCCCCGAAGGAGATCACGTCCAAAATACTGCATCCGTTAAACTATCTCGTCGAGTGTTGCCAATCTTTTCCATCCTCTACTAACGTCAACACTCTACTTTAATGTTTTCTTCAATGTTCTCCTAACGCATTGCATAGCCATTCAATTGTCCTTTTGTGAATTTCTCTTAAATTACCCATTTAATTATATACATTTATAATTATGTGGAATAATGGTTAATTTTTTACGATTTCTTGAAAAAAAAATTAATAAGCTTGATGGTAATTAAAAACCAGTTTCGAATAAGTAATTAGTTTAATTTTCCATCAACTGAAAAACAAATTGACATATTTGCCTTGACAATTCAAGAAATTAGGATCTGAACCCCATTATTTTTAATATAACTTTCATAAGACTAGATTTATAAAGTCAATCAATTTTCATGTCTAACCTTATTAATCAAAGCACATCCAGAGCCTTTCTGATATTTTTAGATTGCTGGGATATCAGAATATATCCCAATGATTCAATTCTCATTTTATAAATATCGATGAATCATCATTATAAAGGATTATATGTGGAGAAATATTTGAAGAAGATGGATGGAATGACATGAATCCAAAAATTGGACCCACGATGATTGTTTTTATTTTGATTCGTTTGATCAATATTACACTTGTGATGTTTGTTAGCCAATATTAGTAATATATGTGGATGTACGTAAATGTATATCTGAGATTATCCCCTATCTATTATATTGTAAAAAACGCTGGGCTAAAGTACTTTTATTTATTTATTTATTTTAACAAATTAAAATAAAGTTAAATCTGTACCGCTACAACTCATGAAGGGATAGGGGATGCAAAAAATAGAACTTTTACTAGACCAACAGTTGTGTATGGAGGTAATTTGGTCAGAATGATGCTTGATCGCCAGATTTTTTTCCATTTAAGGGTATTCACTTTATGATTCTGGGTGAACCCTGAAGGGCTGACTCACGGATACTGTAAAATAGTCAATAATTAGCTGCTACAGACGGATTCGAATCCGGTTCCTTAGAGTTAGCAGCACAGTTCTATACCACTGAGCTACTGAGCTTTGTTTAAAAAAAACAATAAGATTTATAATTTTAATTAGTATGACTAAATTCCTAAATTTGTTTTCTGGGTAAAATTCATAGTACAGAAACTTTGTTGAGCGTATTTGTTATTGGTACCTACTTTATGCGTCTGTGGGTACCCGAGCTTTCCTAATCACCTTAGAATATGTGGTACTTTTCAATTTTTTGCTCCCAAAGTAAGATTAACACAGAACTGCTTTGTAATAGACATAAACCGATATGTGGGGAGATACCAAAATGTTTCATAGAATATTCAGTTATGTACACATATATGTTATATTTAATTGTGTTTTTTTCAACAAAGAAGGATGATAGCAACAAAGCCACACCCCTATCGAAGTGGACACTCGCTGAGGGCCTTCAGAGCTAAGTTTATTTATGACCAGCCTAGATTGTCGGTCCCTTTATGATAATATGAGAGACAATAAGGACTAAACTGGCACTAATGAACAGTTGACAATCCGGTACTCTATAATTAAGTCGTCAGTTATAGCTGCTAACTGGGGGCGGGGAAGTGGGGAGGTTACTGGGCGACACGTGGCCGCTCCGCTCACGATATGCTAATTCAGGGGCTACTCTAATTGTGCTCTGTGCTTCCGTCTCGGTCGTCCGATCTGTTATGTCCACTGCATGTTTCTATTTTGTCAGGGACAGTAAAAAGTAGATTTTCATCACTACGAAATTCCACACAGCGTCACGTACATGGAATTACTTAAGTTAAAAAAATATGCTAAGTAAAAAAAAAGGCTTTGAAACCTGAAGTTTCGATGCTGATACCACCAATTACTGCTTACACACATCTACACTATGACGCTTGTCCAAACCTCGAATCCACAAGATCAGCCTCGACGCAATCCTCCCACCTACTTCTCGTACGTCTATAACATCAGATATTATTAATTTTTTTAGAGATATTTTTTTTACTGAGCACTAAAATCATACAAGTTCAGAGTATTGGCCACACTGCTGTCCCTATAGTTATGCTTAAGAATGATTAAAGATATAAACCATAATGATTAAATGGAATTCATCATAATAATAATGAAGACCTAACGAACTCGAAGGTTCGATGCCGATACCACAAATCGCTCTATACATACATCCTTCAAATGATGCCCCTCCAAACCCAATACTACTAAATCAGTTTTAACCCAATCCTCCCATCTACGCTTCGGTATACCCCTTAGACGTTTACTCGTCGGTTTAGTGTTTATTTACATTTTAGGGATCCACTCGTTACTAAGTCCTACAACCTTACAGGCTCATCTTATACGCCGCAATGCTATAACCTGAATTATGATTACAGATTACGCATTTTTCTGTTGTGTGAGCTAATTTCTCTGATTAACGCTTCTTCAGGCCAAATATTTCGGTCAAACTTGTTGTGATATTACGTTGAGAAATATAGGCTAAGTGCAAGCCATAGGAGAAGAGAGAAAAAAAATGTTTCATACTTATATACAATTTAAAATAAAATTGTTGTCTGCTATTTCTCTGTATATATTTCAACGGTTTTATGAACCAGTCGATAATATATTTTTTTCTTAAAAAAAGAAAAAAAAATCACTATATTTTATGAGTTTAAATCTATAAAAAAAATATGAAAACCGAAAGACCCTAAGTGATCAAACTTATTTGTAATATTCGTTTTTAGCGTAACGAATTTTCATATAAATAAAAAATATTTTAGGACTTTTCCAATCGATACGCGGGAAAATTGTAACTTCTCAAGATTTGACCGAAATTTGGCGTGTATGGAAATCTACTCTTCCATACGAATAACGAATGCCGTTTAGATACTATTATGAAGTAGGATGGATAAAGAAGCTCATGTGATGTTTTATTTTATATTCCCTGTTCTGATTTGCTTATAGAAGTCACGTTAGGACTATTACGTGTAATTTATAGACTTCTAAGCTACACTGAAGTGCATCGGTAGAATCGTGTTGCAATTAACAAAATATTCTTCTAACTTAGCTCCTTTGGCGCATTGGCAACCCTCGGACACATGTCTAGTATTTTTCAACGTCATTCTACCATGCAAAAGTTTCAATGAAATCAGTAGCACGGCCTGGTGAGCCTTACATGTTTAATATAACACTGATATTTTTTAACAATTAATTATGGGGGAGGGGTATGGTACAAAATTAAGATATAATTATAAAAAAGTAATTCACAAAAACAGTAACTTTATAGATTTAATAATAATTATTACTTCTATGGAAAAAAAAATTATTAAAGTAAATGATGAAGAGAAAAAAAAAATTGTATTGTAAGTAGAGTACAATAATAAAATCAATAAATATAGTTATATAATAGGATGTCCTTCAGAAGCCTGGGATTCAGTCTTCGGGATGAGGTTGGATTTCCCCAGTTGTAAGTCACTTCTCCTTTAACTGTTGGTAACTGGGAGTGAAATTTTATGAACCATTTATTCATCTAATCTTCTATTGATTCCACTTGTAATTCCCTGAAGTTAAAAATTACGTATTGTTAATCATGTGAACTATACTTATTAAAAAAAAAAGAAACGCTTTTTATAAAGTGAGCCGGCTTCACAGCATCGAAGTGTGAAACGAGTATAATCTCGGGTTTAATAATTTTATTCGAGTTGAGAGCGGTGGTTAAACTTTCTTGTTAAACGTTATAAGTTGTGCAAGTTGCTTATCTTTGTCGAGGGTACTGCCTTTGATATCTCTGAGCTGAATGTATAATAGTGCGGCAAAAGTTGACTATAGTGTAATTATTTAGTTGCTAGTTGACCGTAAAATACTTTTTAGATAAGTGGAAGACAATATCTAAAGATATTTTCTGTAATAAGGACTGAATTTTAATTAATTGTTGCAATTTTTTTTTTCATTTATTTCGGTTCTTGGCGATATAAAGATTCTATATTTTAGTTGCTAACAATACTTCTTTTTTTTTTCTACATTTCCTCAGCACTTGCACAGAATGCATTTTAACATAAAACTGATTTAAAACCTCTCCCATTGTTTATACATTTTTCCATTACATTGTTTATTTCATTGTTTTGTTTCTCAATTATAACCGTTGGCGCACTTTGCAATGCCACAAATAAAATTATCAATAAAGAGCTAAATATTGCATTTGTTCCAGATTTGGTGCGAAACAAATATTCCTCTTTTATTCCAAACTCTTTGCTTAGATAAACAAACAAGTCGTAACTATTATTCCTGATAGCACCACGAGGATGAAAAGAAGTTGACCGTGGCCCTAATAAATTAAGATGGTCATTAAGGTGTCATCGTTATATTATTTATATTCTTACTTCACATTGACTTTTTTACAATTTTCAATTTATATGAATGCTTATTGTATGCATTTATAAGTAAGTATGCTAATTTCAACTGTTAATCATAAAACCAAATAATAATTTCAACATGCATTAATTTATTACCAAACTATCTTTTGGCCAATTTGTATAAAACCATATAAAAAATAATACTTTTTTTACTACTGAACTAGCATATTAATCAAGAGAGAGCTTGAAAAGAAATCTTTAAATAAATTACTGATCATTATTCTTGAGTTGACTACTTAAAGAATAATCTTTCTATATGTTTTTAACAATGATATAAAAAGGAGAATTTTATCTGCGAATGTTAACGTGATGAAGATAGATTTCTCATTTATATTATTTTTCTATTTTTTAAAGTTTTTCATTTAAATTAGTTCATATAATTTGCTAGCATTAATAAAATAAAAAACTTTTTTTTATAGCTGTTGACCGATACAGGAAAACTCGATAATCGGTATAATAGTTGAAAGAGTAATCTGTATGTTTTTATTAATGATATATCAAATTATATCGCATCAATAAATATTGACGTTATGTTATAGTAAGCCAGTTTCTCATTTTAAGGCATTATAATAATAATAAAGGCTTAGCAAACCTGAAGGTTCGATGCCGATACCGCCAATCATTCTCTACATGCATCTGCCCAGTGTGGCTCCTCCAAACCCAAATCTACTGAATCAGTCTTAACGCTATCCTCCTATCTATGTTTTGGTATACCTCTCGGAGGCTTACCCGTCATTCCAGTGTTTATTAACTTTTTAGGGATCCTTTCTTTACTGTTATGTTATTGGAACGATCTGTTAAAATGTATTTCCTACTATATCTATATCTCCGAAATTGATCCTGTTTCTACTACTTAATAAATATTTTGTTTTATCTGTATTTATTTCGAGACCTAGTTCCTTACTAGAGTTTATCAACGTAGTCGAATTAGGTTTTTAGTTTCCTTGTCCTCACTCAACAACAACAATTAATCGCCAGACCAAAGCACCGGTTTTTTATCACCATAAGTTATACGGTTTTAGGTATGCATCAATTTTTTCTAAGTTGTAGTGAGAGAAAAAATAAGATATGGTGATAAAGAACCCAACCGAACCTCGAATTTATTAAACGTTTCGGTCATGCAAATCCACGCTAAATTTACTAACTTCTTTGGTATTCTCTGTTCAATCAAAACATTATATAGCTTCTGGTGTTCAATAGAATCGGTTTTTTTGAAATCCGTTTAAAGTTAATGAACCCCCTCGTTGTGATTTTCAAGAGTTAATCTAAATTTTCTTGACATTTCTAAAATTTGCTAGCTGGACTCCACAATTATTTAATGAAAATACGCCGGTAATAAGAATAAAAATGATTCATTTCGTTCTCTGTTGATAGAGTAGCTGCAACTGAGTTCTGTTTGTATTGAAGATGCACGGTCCTCGCCGAACAGAATAGTAGAAGGGGATGTATAAGGTACTGGCACAATAGATAGTTTTCAGATGCGCGAATAGGAACAGATGTTAGCAATACGAAATACCATAAATGTTCGGGTGGCCCTACTAGGATAAGATGGAAAAAAAAGGAAGGAATATGCCGTAAAAGGGGGAATTTGGTAACAAAAGAGAAGCGGTTGGATATGAATACCGCAGTGGGACGTTAGGAAGAAATATTATTCGGGAGAGAAATATGAGTGGAGAAGAAATTGAAGAGGTCCCAGTGAGGGATATATTGTACCCCGACGATCTGGATAAATACCGCCTCCTCATCTACATAGGGGACGACTCCCTTTGCGGATATGGTAAACTTCTGCTCCCTTGTATCTCGTTGGGGGGCCGCTAGGGGTCGCTCTGATTCGAGCAGATTGTATTCTCGCCCATTTGATATTCTTATAGACTTGGTTAAAATAATAAGTGACATTATACGAAAAGGGTTTAGTTGAAATGCTAATGCTGAAGACTTTATAACGACAAAAAGTAATACTTCGCTGTCAGACAGTTACGGAGAACGGTTCCAATAACATATTATTTCAACAGTGGTTATTATTACATAACCTTGATATACGTTTAACGATTAAATTTATAGAAAAGTCCTTATTTGCAATAAGAGTGATAGTTTTTACTCCTTTTATCTACATTATAGCCATTAGGGGAAATGGTAGTGTAAGTACTGTAATCATCGAAATTAATATAAATTAAAAAAAAGTATGCAATTAATTACTTATTGTATTAACCGATAATGTTTTGACTTATGATAGACTTTTTTATCAGACAAGGCTGTAAGGCCTGTAAACTTAACTTCTCTTAAAGTTTTTGAATAAAACTGCTGATTGACTTACACCTTTTCAACATTTATTTTCACACTGAAATTGATGAAAAAGAAAACATTTTATGTCTATAATAAACAATTTTATCAGATAGAAATACAATATCAGGCAATTACAACTTTAAAGAATTTAATTGCATTAAAACATTGAATTAGCCTTCTTCTTAATCTTCCTCTCAGTTTCCTTTAGTTTTTCGTATTTGGAATAAACTACCAATTCTCATTGTTAAAAAATAATAAACAATTGATGTATACAAAATATTAAAGCATTTAATAAATAATGAAAAAAGAAAAAAATAGTTCAGACAAAAAATAGACAATAGTTTGAATAAAAAAAAAAATAATAAACCCGTCCGATCTAATTCATATGTACACGTTATCTTTTGTTAGAACTTGGCAGAAAGTTTAGTCATGAAAACCTAAAATACGAAATACGAGTGTATAGATCGTAATATAGAAATAAAAGGTCTATAATGCTCGTGCCGCACCAGATTTCTCTAATTTTGAAGAACCATTGTATTCACAATCCCTAAATTATTGAATTCAAAAATATACAACCATTTGTAGGCGAATTTCAAAACCATCAGACATTAATAAATAAATCCCGTGTTGTATTATATTATCTCTGTGGAAATAAAAAACGACCCAGAGGAACGGGAAGCTGTTTTCAATTTCAGTCTCCCCAGCCCCAGGGGAAACTTCGTTATCTGTTTGGTGAAGAGACTTTTTCGATGACATTTTCCCTGGAAAAATCAGAAGCAGAAGAGCGGCGGAGGGAGACGGACCTCACGTTACTATGTCTTCGGGGCAGATTGAGTTCCCTTCTCGTAACGAGCATCTTTCACGGCCTCATCAAACTTTTATTACTCTTTCTCTTATTACTCTCAGACATTCGTATCATAAAAAGAAATTTTATTACTCGTGGGATAATAAATATTAAAATTTTAATACCAAATAACATCTAAATAATAAGAACGCTGGGTAACGAATTGATTAAAAAAAAAATTAAATTTGGAGCGAAATTAGGAAGATTAATTTTGGAAAACGTAACATTGGCAGTATTTTCCAAAGAAAATTACTTTCAATCCTCAAACAGAGTTTCACATGATAAAAAATGTCAAGGAACTTTATAGATTTAAGATAATACTTTATTTTCACAAACCATTGTTAATGGTACATTTCAGATCTTGAAAAAATGTAGACTTTGTAGAAGTTTTAGAAGAAAAAATGTTAAAACACTAATGAGAATAATATTAATGCCAAAAGAAAGTAGGGTTTGAAATTGAAAAATAGATCAAACAGAAAGCAAGATTCTAAAACTTTATAAATTTTTGATGAAAATCAAATCCATTCCTGGAACAAAATTTCACTTTGTGAAAAAGTTTGAGAAAATTGTATAGACTTTACCTCTACATGCCGATTGAATATAAGGCATTTTTAATACATTTAGAATGTATTTTACATTCCACATCTTAAAGAATATGTTTAGTTCATAGAATTTTTTTAGGAGAAAAGTTAGCCATCGTTATATATTTTTATATTACATATTTCATAACGCGAATTCTTTCTCGGTACAGTTTTCTCCCCTTAATACTTCCTCAGAACTACTGGGCCCTGTTTCATGGTGAAAGCTAATAGTATTAGTTCAAAATACAAGTATAGAAACAACGTGTTAGTTACACTAATAATTTTTTTTTCATAATAGGGAAGACTGTCATGATATTACAGGAGTTAAAAAGTACTAAAGTACAAGTTACTATAGTTCAAGTCAGTGTAATTGTATTAAGTTAAATCGGCAAGACTAATAGTATTCGTTTGTACATTATTATGAAACAGGGCTCTGATAAATCTTATATATAGCAATAATGGGGAATAATCATTTTGTGCCGAAAATGGCGCCCGATTAAAGGTTTTATATCTCAATATCTCAGATATTAATTTATGGAGATAATGGTAAGATTAAAAGTGTTTTTCAATCATTATACCAAAGTATAAAATAAGAAAAAGGAAAAAAAATAAACAACTGCGGCTTTTTTCTTAAATTATTGTCTTTTTTTCAGGTATATAAAAGCTTTGAAAATATTTTAAAAAATAATATTCATTTTTGTATGTATTACTATTTGAAATTAATACTTTGGTTTGATAATCAACTCCAATTTTTAAAGTACGGTGTCAATTTCAAACCAATGTTTTCGGGAGTGAAGTCAATAGATGTATGTATAAGAAATCATATTAAGAGTTCTATCAAATTAATATTTTTTAGTTTGTAAAAATGATCAAATACATTACAATTGTACAATATAAGTGTAATACTAAAAAAATTGAATCGTTCTCAAAAAATTCAAGTGTGTAACACTAGTTGTTATATGCATCATATTTATTCTTATTTAATGTATATGAATTAAAATAAAATGGACTATTTGTGAACGAAGCCTAGAGTAATAGCCAGTTAGATTGATATGGTTTATGTTTTGTTTTTTTTCTGAGGCCTATATTTATGGCTTTATTTGTTATTGTTCATACTAATGATTAAAAATATTGGAGACTAAAATATTTTTTTTTTTGCAATAGTAATGGAATTTATTAAATTCATTCTTAAAATATATGTCAGATACATGTGATAAACGAAAAAAAATATCGATACCACTTAGTCAATAGGAAAAAAAAAATTGATTGCCCATTGCCCAAGAACAAGAGATGTCCTTGCAATACTTATAAAAAACGTGTTGTGTCTGAACCTCAACTGTTTATCCACAGCACGAGTCGACAGAGCACATGTTTTTTTCACACGGTCCTGTATAAAAACTATCAACAAGTTGGGCGTCAACTTTTTTTTTCTTTAATATATTTCTGTTCTGGAATAGGGTTGTTTTGTATTCACTTATTCTCTTTTTTTCAAATGATGTCCGTCCCGAATGAACATTTAATAGTTTGTTAGTATATTTTGGATATTAGAAAAACATAAAATGAACCTTTTTGGCAACGTATTATGAGTACTTGTTGTAATATTGAAAGATTATCAATAGTTCTTTGCCAGCAGAGGTGGATAAATTGTATAATTACAAAAATGTAGAAAATATTCTGAAATGGTTTTAATATAAATATACCGTAATATATTTTAGATATTAAATGATTGATTTATTTTTTGTTTTATGGAACATACCCCTGCTTCAATTCAATCATCTGTGCTATAAGTAGGGTTAAAAATGAAAAATAAATTATGGAATTCTCATCAAATAAGTAGTAAAAATGAAATAAAGTAATATTAAATCATAATTATGCAACAAAATAAAATAAGAGATATACATATAAAACATCTTTGGTGAACATAGGGAAAAACATTTTATAATAGCATCAGATATGGAGGATACATTGGTAGTGTTATTATAAATATCACACTAATAAAGAATAGAGGTAACATAAGTTTATTTTATATAATTTAATGGTTTCTTTACAGATTTTTTACATGTGTAATTATATTTAAAAATTTGTAAGTATAATCTTCATTTTAAAAATAAGCATAGCTATATTATTTTTAATCCAACTAAATAAATTAAACTAGCAGTTTGTTAGTTTTTCTTACTGTTATCATTCATATTTAATTCTATTATGTTCATAATTATGAACTGACATTAACCTTAGTATCATTTAGAAATGTTACTTTTATCTATTTTCATGATTCTGTAATTATCAATGCCTACTATCGTAATCTGCTTTCGTTATACTTCGTTATTTGTATTGAATATGTTTGTGTCGCTAATATTTTTTATTTCATTTCAATATTCAATTATTCATTATAACAACAGGATAGAAATCCTAATATAATATCAGAGTACGCATTGATTGCAACAAATGACTAACAAAATATATATTGAAATTTAAATAAATTAATAAAAAAAAAATATATATAAAAAGTAATCAACTAGAAAACAAAATTGAACAAACGCGTAAATTAAATAACTAATATAATTTAAAATATAATAATATTATAAGTAAAAATGATTTAAAATATACATGAAAGTAATTTAAGCATATAAAAAAAACATATTTTTATTCTTTGTTCTAAAGTTTGTAATTAGTTAAAAAAGACATCACAACTAACATAATTTGCTTTTATTTAGATTATAGTAATAGAAGAATAATACCTGATTTCATCAGCATTATTATTTTTTAGGGGATTTTTGTTTCAGTTTTGCAACTGATGAACATAATTCGGTCGGAACATGTAATAAAATTTAAAAAAAAAATTATTCCTATTTATTTTGACTAATATGAACACTACAGTCGACGGAATTCATCATTCGTAATTATAAACGAATTTCTACGAAGATACAACCTCAAATGGAAAGATTAGGGGTCAACCCGTGTTGGAATTGTATATGACGAATAAATATGCAAAGGACAGCGCAAGGGTCAGAGCATATTGCTGTTATCTCATTTGAAGCCATTATGTTTAGCAACATCAAGTAGTTAATTCAGGAATCCGACTCACGTCCATGTACCATGTGTGTATAAACCTTGATCCAGTTTAAGTCCTGTGTAGCCCCCACGTTATCATGTTTATCCTGATTTAATTACTCGCCTAGACTTGATCGAGTCAAAACATTCCCCTTGTAGATACCCGATCCTAACATGGGCCTGATGGACGTGAGATTGTCCGAAAATCGAAGGAGGATTGAGGTAGTGGATAGGCGATACCTGCGACAGTACTAAGAGGATTTCCGCTTAATCTTGGTCTGCACCCGACAACGCCTAAGCCTCCCTAATACAAGAACCTGATGGCCTCACTAATCTGCTACAGCGCTATTGTTCTCTGATATTGGGTTTTACAAAAAAAAGGTTGTTTCATTGTCGATTTGAGTAGGCTTTTGTCTACTATAAAATATTGTATTTCTGTATAGCTTAGTATTTCCAATAAATTGTTATTGGGTACCCTTCTATAGTTTTAACAATTTAATTAATAATGGATTGTACTTCAAATCTATTTAATGTTTACCAAAACCTAATATTCTCATCCTAATCAAATGAGATTGTTCTAAAACATTTTACCCGTCCGACAAGGATCTAATATTAATTACAAGAGCCGGGGAGAAAAAAAAAGTTATGTTTTATTACTTTAATGAAAATTGTATAATTACTAGTCTAAATTGATGAGTCTTCCACGTATAGGTAGGGGGAATAAAAAATTAATTTTTTTACTTTTCATAGATTAAAGCTTTTTTTAACTTTCTTCTTGCTAATTAAAAAAAAATCGATTTATTATTAATCAATCACGTTCAAGTTTATTAACTGGAGCTACTATTAGCATTAGTGACAAATTACAAGAATAATTATATATCCACAATTTTATTCCGTTCATTTTTTTAAATTTTATTTTTGTTCCTTCCTCTTTACCCGAGAAAAAGGGCGAAACCATCACTCTGTTGAATGTTTAAATTTCATAAATACCATATAGTACAAGAGCCCTATTTTATGAAAAAAAAAAATCAGTTACTTCATGCAAATGACAACTAGGTATAACTAATAGTCAAGATTGATGAGTCTGCCAAGTATAGGTAGGGGAAATAAAAAAAAGGTGGCTGTTACAAAATTAAAAAATAAAATTCATTTATAGCTCCATATCCTTTAAACTAACAAAACACTAGACAACCTAAGAGGACATAATTTAAAGAAGAGTAAATTTTCTTTAAAAAATGGCCTCTAGTAGACATATTTATATTCAATTATTCCCGAGATATAGGTTTTTAAATTTCAAAATTTCATAATGAAAAATTATTAATGAATTTTTTATGGGAAATCTATATCTCAGAACTATTCAACCTAACGATATCTAGTAGCATTTAAATTGAGTCTAGTTAAATGCACAATAAAGTAGTTTATGACGTTTATTTTCGTAAGAGTAGTTGTTTTTATATTTTCAAAAACGTTTCCAACGACTAGAAATCAACATTTAATGAATTTAGTTTGCCTAATATCATGAAATCTACTACTCCTACGGAGATGAAATTTTACACCTTTTTATAGTACATTTAATTATAATTCCTCCTAACTATACTTGACAAACTCATCAATTTTTACTAGTATTTTTACATTTTTCATTTTGGTAATAAAAAATCTGTATTGTACTATATACATGTTGCAGTTAAACTTCTTAATTTAAATACTTATATTAAGACACTATTAGAATAAGAAATAAATAAGCCACAGAAGCATCATCCGAAATTATCGAAACTGGAAGTACCTTATTTTAACTATAGTACCTTATTAGCGTTTATTATTAACCTTATTAATCTTAGGAAATGAGATTATTCAGTTCAACTAAAAAAAAGAAAGAAAGATGGTCCGGGCAGTGAAAAGGACTCTATAGTAATAAAACTATGCGTTGTAAGCCAACGTATCGGCCCACTTCTCTGGGTTTCGTCAGGGCTAAAATAATGTAATAAAGTAAGAAAATATATAACATGAATTAAAATTAAACTAAGTTGTGGCTAAATATTGTTATGATAAAATGTACATAAAAATGAACAAAATATATTAAATAAAATAAAATTAAGATGTACAGTAAAAAGTATAAATAAACTAGAATCACAAAAATGTTTAAGACAATTAATGAAAACGGGAATAATAACGAGTAAAAAAGTAGATAAAAAAGAAATATAAAAAAATATATATAGTTCACTCTTAAATAAGGAAGATAAGAATAAAATAAAAGTAAAGGAAAATAATGAATTAAGTAGGATACTCACCTTACCGATGAAGCCCTGCAAAGTGCGCCGAAACGTTAGCTCATGATAAAAACTTTTTTTGTATTCTTACGACATACCCAAACTATCTCCCTTTTATATGCTACACGCGGTCAAGCAATGATCTTGCTGTACTGATGAATAATGAATCAATCACTTATGACTCGTACAATGGAATTCAATTGTATTCTTTTAGTTCTCAATCTTCAGAATACATATTCCTAATATATTCACTCTTGAAAGGTTTTCTGCGTATTGAAAAAAAAAAAGTTTAAAGAAGGAACACGCCCTGATTTAATCCTTGGGCTACAATTTTAATTTTACAACATAAGTGGACTGTAAATGCAGATGCCAACACTGCCCAATCTTGAATTATCGACTAAGCAATAAATGTTTTTATATATTATTACTTATTTTATGGCTTCTTGGGATGTAACCGCCAAAATTGACGACATCATTAAAAAACAAAGTAATAGTCAACATTATTTGGCCTGTCTTTCACAATTTAAAATTGAAACAAACAAATGATTTAGTTAGTCTCTGAGTTGCTCGCCCTTACCCCTTTTTGTCAAAATTAAACGATTATCGTAGTTTATTTTCTATAAGAAGATAAGTTAACAAAGGGTGTGTGTGGAGGAGGTGTGCGGTAAAACAGAAACAATAAATAATTATCTATTTACCGACGTTTCACCCCTCTTTGTAGGGGTTCATCAAGGCGAAAAAAGACTAATTGGCATGGGTGTCTTTATTCTCTTAAATTATCAAAATATTTTGTTGTTTTTTTATCTTTTTTAGCTCTGACGAAGCCATGAAAATTGAGACAAAACGTTGGTAAATAAATAGTTAATATCTATTTTTTTGTTTCTTCTTGACCGCACCCCAACCATCTTCCTATTCATATACTTAAGGCCAATAATTTATATTATCTAGAAAACATATGTGTATATTGACACCTAGAGTTGGGAAAAAATTATTCGATTGACGATTAACGAATACATCTTTATTCCTGAATTTTTGACACGAATAATAACTTATTTGAAAAAAAAATACAATTCACATTCCCAATACATTTGTATTCATAGAATCTCAATCGAATAAGAAATTAGCCGAATAAAAATGTATTCAGATAAATATATAATCCAATAATCATCTAAAATTGAAAACTTATTTCCTTTTATGTATTATTAGATCGCGAATCGATTTATTTTAAAATTTTTAATCTTTAACATATTAGGATCCTCTTATATGTTTTCTGAGATGCAGAAAACTAAAATGTTATTGATTTAATGATAAACCTCTAACAATGGGATTTCGGCACCACTTCTGAACTCAGTCTTTCTGGTATAATTCTTGTTTAATTTCAAATAGGAGCTTTGGAATTTCAGGAGTGATTCCCTTTTTTTTTTATCTTTTTGTTTTGACTCAAGTACTCCATTGAGAATCCATACAGCCGCGATCTTGTAACTAAATCTTAACAGATTCATATGGGAATCGAACTCACAACCTTCTGAACCAAGCACTCTGATACCATTGTCCTAAAGTGGTTAGCTATTAGTACCTCTCCCTCACTATTTTTAATTTATGATCTCCTTGAGAGAGAACGTTTACACAACACGCTCAATGAGAATCAGTATTCCGATCAAAAGTTTCAGAATAGAAATCTTCCTTGGCGTTTTTGAGTTATAAGACCCCAAATAACCTCATTCTACACTACATCTAAGTCTTTAGGTCTCGCGGTGAATGCACGAAATGAGAGCACAAGAACTATATAAATAAAACTGTCGTATTCTCTTGAGCTGATCCAACAGAAAATAGAACGCGATGGGACCGCAGCATTTCCTTGAGATTGACCTGAGAGAACGCTGACAGGATTGATGAAGCCTGACCGCAGGACATGAGCTAATTGAGCGTAAAACGGCGCTGAAGCAGGTAGGGGATAGCAACAAGTCCCAACCTCCTTAGCATTCCTCTTGAGCTTTCCCCTCGCTCGCTATTACGCCGTAGTGATTCCAAGTCTTCACTTTGTGTCATGAAATAGGTAATTATTAGTTTGAAAAACTATCAACGATTTATTAATACTGATTTAATTTATTTCATATATAAGTTGATTCAAAATATTTGGTTAGCAATAGAAGCGGGAGCACTTTCGGTTATTTAGTTATAGCAGGAAGTAAATTTAAACAGGTAGATAGGTTTAAGTATCGTAATTAACGGTAACCAGAAAAATCGAAATTTATGAGGAAATAAAAGCTAGGTCAAAGGCGGGAAATGCTTGTTTTTTTTTTTTTAAATTTCGAAATCACTTAGCTCGCTCGCGCCTTTTATCAAAAAACTTAAAAGTTAGAATTTACAAAACTATTATCCTTCCCACTGTTCCTTATGGATGTAAATGTGGCCTCTTACACTAAGGGAAGAACAGCGCCTTAAGAGTTTTGAAAATAAAGTATTATGTAAAATATAATCCGAAAAAGGATGAATTAAAAGAAGAATTTTTAAAGCTTCACAATACTGAATTGAGGGAACTGTACCCGGTAAATATAATTCAAGTTACAGCATTGCCGAAAATAAGAGGGGCGTGCAAGGTTGGGGATTTAACGAACGGATCCCTAAAATTTTAATAAACTCTAAACGTCCAAGGACAAGACTGAGACACAGATGGGAAGATTGCGTTAAATCTGATTTGGCAGATTTGGATTTGAAGAAGCGTGACTGGAAATATGTATGTTGAAAATGAATATCGGCATCGAATCTTCGGGTTCACTAAGTTTTTATTAATATCATTAGTCGATTAAGACGAAAGCTATTTATGAATTAAATTAACTTGGGCTATTGCTATAATGGGCTATGATTTCACTAAGTTTTGGCTTAACAAGCCATTCTTAGATAGAAAATATTCAATGACTCACAGCTTTTTTATTACAATACATAACCACAAAGATCTGGTGCCATGTGTGCATTTCGCAACTTTCACTCACCACACTAGTAGAATTTCAGTATGTTTTTATTTAATTATTATAATTTTTTTTATTTATTATTTAATTTTTATAATTTCAAGCAATATATTTTATTTTTCTGTTGCTATGAATATTCCTACTTTAGGGTAGGTACCTCGAGGAGCGAAAAACAAATATCAAGTTTGTTCCTGCTAAGAGTACAGCTTAACAAAATATAACAAAGTCTTGTACGTGATAAGAATCAGGAGAGATGTTTTTTTAGTTAATTATCAAAATCTCGTTCATGTTTATCCATTTTTTTATTACTTTAAACGATGCAAAATGTTTAATTATCTTTGCTTATCTTATAAATGCTAAAGATAATTTTAGAAAACTCTTTTTAAGGTTAGACATTTAGGACCTTAATGTTCCATATGTAACCGATCTAACCCGAACCAGATATCACTCCTTCCATTACAAACTCCCTAGCCACCCAAATCCACTAGTTTCTATCCTTGCTTCCTCTTCGATTCCTGACAATTCTCCGAGACGCCTTAAAAGAAGATGGCCACGCGACCTGCTAATGTAAATCGTCATTATAGTGCTACCAATGGGTAGTTTCTCTACACGCCTGTAAGACCCCAATTAAACTGAGATCAAATCTACTAAATTTACAGTTGCAAATATAAATAAATAAATAAATAAAGGTTAGACATTTAAGCTATGCTAAACTATTTCAGTGAGAATTATCTCTAGCTGATAAAAGTAAAAATAATTGATTGTACAATTATATACCAAGTTTAATCAAATTCCTTAGAGTCGTTTTTGAGAAAAATCCTTAAAATATTTAAAAGCAATTCTATAAAGTGGCCCCTGCGATGAGTTGATTTTATGGAATAAGTTGCTGGAACATCTTGTATTTCCGTTGAAAACTGAAATTATAAATTATGCACGAAAGAAATACTTCTCCTTACAATACTGTTTTCATAGAGGTATGTGAAAGTAATAATACAAAAAAACAAAACATTAGTAGCGATATTCGACTACATCAAAATTTTTATTTTGAATAACATAATAACTGGAATAACATAATTTCAGTTATTATCTCCTGTCATAAAATTATCATCTATCTTTCATAAATTGATTAAATAAATAATATTTACAAATTACAAAATAAGTTAAATTTTAATAAATATAATAATTATAATGTGAACCACTAAAACCCATGAACAACGCTTATACAAGGAGGTAATTTTTTCGAGATCAATTAACAATATCTACTTTATGAAGGTGGGTGGACCTCAGGAAGGCTCCATAACCCACAGGGTCGACTCTCGGCTGCATTAAAAGAATAAATAATTATCTGTATTAATTATAGGATCGTATTATATAAATAATTATATAATACAAGCCTAAATTTGATCGATGTAAAGTTGAATAATAAATTAGTTAATTTCACTGGTCATTAACCCTCAATAGGTTCTAAGTAATTAAATTTCATTCAGAAATATAATATCATAAAGCTATTAATTTGTCTTTTTTTCTGAATACTGTAATTTAGATGTATTATTATTGTATAATTTAGACGTATTATGTAATAATTAATTTTTTTACCTATATGTTATTTGGTGTTATGAGTGTGCTATACGATAATTAAATTATAAATTATGAAGTTAAATATAATAATATGGGTGATTTAATTTATATGTATCAGTAAATTATTTTGAAGAATTATTGAACTACAAGTTTAGAACTAATATCCTAATTATTTTGTCGTTCTTGATGATTCTTTATTCTGGATGGTAATTGATTGATGGTTAGGTTAGAGATGTTCTCGTCTAAGTAACCTTAACAAGTTAACCTTTGACTCTAGCCGGCGCGTAAGAGATACCTTACCGCATAACTCCTAATCGAGTTGTATCTACAAATTTTAGTTTGCCGAATAGTTTTTAATAGGGATGAAATTTTTTTCACGAGATTAATAATCATATTACTAATAATATACTTCTAGGGTATTAGGGCACGTGTATTTTTTCAGAGAATACTTGGGAGATACGTTTTATTCTCCTTAAGATAGAAAAAACTGTGTTCGTCTCGGTTTCACGTCTGCGAACGGGTCGTCAAGCTGTCGTCTATAAAGCGTGAATATGAGCTAAACATGCAGTGAGTGACTTGATTCAAAAATATCCAGTAGAATAAATTAACACACTGACACTTGGCTATAATGTTTGGAAGATGACGGGTTTGCCCCAACTTTTTTGTTCGATGGAAATCAGGAAAAATTACAGACTCTAACGTCTGGCTTGGTACTATGTAGAATGACAAAATCAGAATTTTCTAAACCTGCAATTCTTTAGTAAGACACTGAACTGAAGAGGGATTATTAATTGTGCTCAGATTTTAATATTAAATTTGATAAGATTATATTTAAGGTTGCCATGTTAATTCTTGAATTAATGAAAAATTATTATCATAACTTACAGAATTCAATATCTCTTTTAAGTGGGGTAGAATGTTTTCTCATTTTTTTTTTTTTTTTTTAAATGGTTATTTCATATTTCAAAGTTAGAATTTGCGTAGAACCTCAGCCTTTATTTTTCTAATTTCTTTTGTTGTATCGTTGTATTGTATAATAATACAACTCCGAATGTTTTTCTAACTTCCATATGAATTCAATCCTATCATCTTTCATCGAACCATCCAAAGAGAAGCCATTGGTTTTTATTCCTGTACTGCACAACGCCTGAAACGCAATGACAGAGCTTCTCACTTTTAACTATAAATTTACTCACTATTTCTGGTCCATTCCTACGTAGACGGTAATGATCAGGCGTGAAAATCGAATCCTTGACAATTGTTAAACTATCCCTGTGCTGAATGCCTTACACGACGAGTGTAGAATGAGTTAGTAAAATTAATGTCTATTCTAAAATGTTTACATTGTATTACCTATCAAATCAAATAACATAAATAAGGTATTCTTTAATGAAAAACGTATTGTGTATTTCTTGTTATATTGTTAATAAATCATTTAATTTTAAGTGTTTATTTTTAAAATAATCTCCCTATTAATGAACAATATTTCACGTATTTCTATTGTATTATTTTTTAATTGTAATTAATTTTTTTGTTTCAGGTAAGATTTGATTCTTTTTGTTGACCACCAACTTATTATGTAAGTTTTAATTCTTAATTAATGCTATAGAGTATTATTTATTAATTAAAGTTTGTTGTTTGCTTTAATTGTCTTCAGGTATTTTAATTTTAATACTGATTTATTAGCAATTTTATTATCTTAAATTTCATTTTTATTTTTATTCAATAGTTGATTACACCTTCTTTATCTTCTACTTACTTTAATTTCGAATATTTTACTCTTTATCGAATTTTCCAATAAAAATCGATAATCAAAACCTACAGGCAAAATACTAGATTTTTTTCTTTAAATGATTACCTGATTCCTTGTCTATTTAAATGTTTAACCAGGAACTCACTTCGAGGTTTAGCTCCTTAGATAATTGCCTCTTAGACGCTGAAATGACTAGACCCGCGGCGGTAGGTAGATAATTTTAGCTTATAAATGAATTCCAACTAAGCAGAGGAATATTAATTCCTTACTGTCAGTACACCAGCAATATTTATTAGGATATCATTGGATAACTAATTCTTCTGATTAACATAATAGAATAGTGTTGTACCAGCGTTCTCATTCAACTAAATTTATTGCGACCCATGCAATACGGTAATACCTAACGATTTAGTTAGACCATCTAGAATAACTTAGCTTAGTTAAAGTAACATAGAGCCTTTTTATATGCCATGAATACGGTTCATAAGCCGTAGTGTTAGTATACTAAAACTTAATTTTAAATTAAAAATAAATATAATATGTATAAAAATGTATAATCGTATGAATTGACAAAATAATATTTTATTTTTATTTTTTTGAATTCGGTTGGTATATATTCTTCTTTGAAAATACTTAATGAATAAAAACATCATTTAATATTCCATAGAATCTTTTATTCCATTTTATTTTTTGATTTATTTAAGTTATCTTATGATAACCATGCACTCTAACAATCGTGCACATGTATAAATATATGTCCATAAAAATACATCGTGATGTCTGTTCCGTTAGATAATCAACGCTATTTTAAAAAAAATATTAATAGAAATTTTATTTTTTTAATTTCTATCAATAGTATATTTTCCACAAGACTATACCACATCGTAGTATGACGCATAAAATTCACTCCTTTTCTATATATTTTTTTAGTACGGCAGTAAATATCATTAATAAATAAAATAAAATTTCCAAAGGATTTTAAGTGTTTTTTAATGGTGTTTAACCTTGAATAAAGAACATCCACGTCAAATTAAAAGAGTAATTTAATTTAATTTCATTATTTACTATTTGAGTTTGTTTTTTTTTACCGCACCCGGACCATATTCTATTTATCATAAAAGAGTGAACAATTTAAAAAAATACTATGCAACAAATGTTGCTATTAACTTGCTACCACTTTTAATTTTTTAATATAATTAATTTATTTTTTATCTTTTTTTATTTCTAATACTACTGTGATGATGCTTTTTCACAGTATGCAAAACTTTTTACTAATGTGAAGAAGATGGTAAAGAGATTGGTCAATCAGGAACACAAATAAGTAAAAAACCTATTTATGAGTGCCTAAGTTTCGACCGGAATTTCAAGTTTTAATAAGGGCTAAAAACTAAACAACTGTACTCAATGAAAGGAATTACTGAATAAATAAAAAACAAAAAAATAACTGATAATATAGATACATAAATAGTGTTGAAAGAAAATTTATAGTTTAGGTATTAAAAGAAGAAAAGGGTTATATGACAACAAGTAATATTAAAATTAAGAAAAAGTAAAGAACAAAGAAAAAGAAAATCATACAAAAAGCTAGTAAGAATGAAGAAAAAAGAAAATTATATAAAATTAAAGTTATAAAAAAAATAGGAATTAAATATGTAAGTAATTTTTTAAGACACCTCATAAGTAAAAACATATATATCTTCGGTCAACTGTTAAGTCATCATTAATAAAATTTATTGTACTTTAATTACGCTCAGTTATTCTAGACGGTCTAGGACCGTTAGAAAAGACCGTATTGCAAGGGTCGCAGTAAATCTAGCTGAATGAGAACGCTTGTACAACACTATTCTATTATGTTAATAAGAAGAATTAGTTATCATGTGATATAATAAATATCGTAGGCTTAGGCATAGTTATGAATTAATATCTGATTTGATTTATTTTATCACACACATAATCTTGTTCTTATAAAAATACATGCAAGAATATCAGTCACTGAAAATCAGTCCAAACTAACTTATTTTTACGATACTGAAAGAAAAGATTGATTTCATGATTTTAGCTGTGGAAGTTTATATTGAAATAACTTTTTATTATAAAAGCAACAAAATTATAATAAATTATCATGTATCAAAGAAATAATAATTCATAAGAAGAAACCAAGTAAAAATACAAAGCAGATTACAGTAGTAATTGAATAAAAAAAAAATCGATCGACATCCCCCGAAAAACTTAAAAAACTAACACCACAAATTAACCAACTGAATAGTTTAATTTATTTAGAATATTTCTCTTCGAGCTATTTCTCTTTTTCTGATAATAATAACAAATGATTAGTGAACCCGATGGTTCGATGCCGATACATCCACTATCCCCACACATAGGTCCAGTAATGCCCGTCCTAACCCAAATCTACAAGATCAGTCTCGAAACAGTCCTCTCACCTTTGCTTCTGCCTATCCCACGGACGTTTACCCGTCAATTAAGAGTTTATTTACATTTTAGAAATCTTTCATTGCTCGTTACTACATTACGTTTTACTTGTTACTAAGCCATACAACTCATATTACATGAACCATTTTAATCACACGAACCTCTTGAAAATCGAAGATAATGTTTAATAAATCAACAGACAACCACAATTAATATTGAAGTAAGTGGTAGCTTTGCTTACTAAATCCCCTACAGCTAGGAGTATATGATCCACGTGTTTAGCAATATAGACGTGTTATCACAACTGATCCAATATTAGAGCTAAAGGTTGCTAAGGCAGAACAGGATATGAAGTTCATGTTGCCCCATCCAGGCACCCATGGGCTCATAAACCGTGGTTTTAATGCAGTGAATGACGTGGAAAAGGGACTAAATAAGAAAGTATCAGAAGAGAATGGAGAGAAGTGCAAGAGGGGAGACATGAGCGCCTTGGCAGATGGCATCTTCATTACCGCGAGATTATGAGTTGGCTGCGGCATAACGGTCCCTACCTGGGCCTTTGTGTTGCATCCAGCTCTCCTTTCACATCTCATATTCTAACACTGATTTATTTCATTCTATTGCAAATTTTCTTACTTTTCGTTTCTTTTAAATCGTTCTCTTTAGTCAGTGCCAAATTAAGCTACTAAATTTCACAGCGGACTTTCGTCTATCTGAACTAATTGAAACCAAGAGAGTAGAGAAAAATTCAGATCAGCGAACTGGAAAAAAATGTCACTTCATAAATAAGAAATCAATTTAATTTATATAT
>NW_027113387.1:69846-91827 GCF_000696795.3 Halyomorpha halys
ACCTCTAAATGATATAGTTATACTAACTCTAAACCATATAATTTTACTAACTCTAAACAATATAATTTTACTAACTCTAAACAATATAGTTTTACTAACTCTAAATAGTTTAGTTTTACTAAGCTATGGTGCCATACTTTTTCGTTTTATATAATTTCACTACCTCTAAATAATATAGTTACTAACTCTAAACAATATAGTTTTAACAACTCTAAACAATATAGTTTTACTAAGCTATGTTGCCATAATTTTTAATTAATAAACATTTTTTTACTAACTCTCAATATACAGTAATTACAGATTTATTGAAATTCTTTACAGATTTAAAGCATCTCCCTTGGAATGAGTGAGCTTGGTTTATTAACAATTTATAAAATTTCCACCTCTCCATTAATTATTTTTTTTTACATTAATTTAAAATAAAATACCAATTCACCTATGATTCAATAAAATATTTTCTACGCTCTATTTGAATAACTTACTAAACGTTTTTTGTAAACAGCATTGGTAGCTTTTTAAACGGTATATTAAAACGATTTTTGCATTAGAAGGTTGCTATTTCATATTAGGATGTTTTGTGAAATGCCCTTAATTACATTCATTTATTTTTCTATCAAATTTCGGAGCTCTTCCTCCATCTTTTTAGAAGTTACACAGTCATTCTGATTTTTACTCACAGTTAAATGCTTTGCCTTAAATTAGAATATTTTATTAAGTAAAACATTTAAGTATTTATTTTATAGTAAAACTACATTTGATAGTGAAAATAAAATGTTAAATCAGTGAACACTGAAAATATTTTATTTCTTAATCCAAGATGAAGTATTTAAGAATGAATAAAAATCAAAAGGTTTGGGCAACTTCTGAAAAGATGTTTTGTTCTAAAGATGGAAGAAGTTTCCCGAAACGTTACTTGAAAAATATGTACAGAAAAAAAAACAATTCACAAACTACTTAGTATAGTCTTTGACTTTTATTTCTTAACGACCGGAGGAAAGGTTTTCCTCTTAGTCATAAAGGTAGTTGAGAAGTTATAAAGTGGTCCATAAAAAGATAACTATTCATCTTCATTGCTATTATTTATCAGTTGATAGTGGGGAATAATGGGATTAGCAATGATGTAACGACAAAGACGTTGGTAGAGGAAGAGGGCATGGGGAAGCCACTTACTGATTTGATATTCCGTAGAGATATATGCCCAGGGCATTAGGACCTCTTGTAGTAGCGATCCTAACTACTAACTACTAATACCCCCGCATTAGGATCCCTTTTAGCTTCACAAATACCCCAACTGGTTCCTTCCTTTTGTCTTATCCGTCTCTTCCTTTTGCCTCCCGGTGGCCGTAATCTAATACCGAGTATCCATAAAAGGATATTCTAAAAACATATAACAATTAAGTAAGTCTTGTTCTGATGAACTTTAATATATCACTATCAGTAAGCAGTTATTAGTAATGAAAAATAACTTCCATTAATTCTCTTATTTAGGAATCAATTATTCGAACGGGAATTATTGGGCACCTTACTATAAAAAACTTTGCGGCAGATATTATATTCCTGCTGCAGCTAGAATCTTTATTTTCTACTCAGTTTATGCTAGTTAGTCTTTTATAATAATAAAGACCTAACGAACCCGAAAGGTTCGATGCCGATACCACCAATTGCTCTCTACACACATCCCTCCAGTCATGCCCCTCCAAACACAATTCTACTAAATCAGTTTTAATGCCATCTCCCACCTACGTTTCAGTCTACCCCTCGGACGTTTACCCATCGGTTCATTGTTTATTAACATTTTAGGGATCCGCTCGTTACTAAACCCTACATCATTAAAAGCACATATTATTTAACGGGTGCAGTTAATTCAGTGTTGTGTAGCTTTTTAAATTATCCCGTTATTTCATCCTTTTTCAGTCCTGTCTAAGCAACTGTAATACTTATTATATACAATGGACAACACAATCACTCGCAAAATTCTGAAACCATTCAAGTCCAAAATGATTAGATTAAATATTACTTTATTTTTGCAAACACTTTTAGCACATTTATCGTTTTGAATAGTATATTAATGTTTGGTTTCTAATATTTTTTAACCTAAATTAAACATTTTACTTACAATTTTTACAAATTTTAAATTAATACTGACTTATAAACAAAGTTAACCGTCGAAATATCATTAGCACAAATGTGGAACCACTTAAATCCAAATCCAGCTTTATAAAGTAAAGTAAAAAAAAAAACCTAACAATTAATTTTTGACCATATTGAGGTTTTTATTTTTATATCAAGTATTATGAAGTCATAATTACAAATTATTATTTTTCCATTATTAACGAACTAGATGTTAATATTTAAAACAAAATGTTTTAATCGAAGAAAAAAGTGATATACAAAAATAATACAAAGTATAGCGAATCCATTCATGCCTGTCCAAAGCAAAACCCGCAATACACAAAATTACCCTTCTTCAATAACACTTTAGAGATCCGTTCGTTAGTATGACCAACAACCTTACAAATCGTATTAGCCACAATGATATTTGAAGTATACTTATCGAGTTAAGTTACCGGAATTCGGCGTTATCTAGGCTCCTAAATTCTCCGTTTACTCAACCTTCTTCGTTTCACTTATATCCAAGTCCCAAGAAAATTAATCAGAAATTACAGGATGAGATTTTAAATTTTTTTGCGATTTTTTCCTCGAAATTGGCCGTAGATGTGAGATCAATTCAGTGTAGTATAGTTATTTAAATCTTCCTAAAAAATATTTCATAACATATTATATTTCTTAAAATCATTTAGCGTTAATATTTATTTAGTTTAAAGACCTCGTTTACACATATAACTCTTCGGACATAAGAGTTTTCATGGTCACCTTCATTAATTATGAAGGAAGAAATCATTTCGACTTATGTTGAATTATTAAAGAGTTACGTTAAAGCACATGGTTTCTTTAATTAAATATTAATGATATGTATATTTAACTATTTCATTTTTGAAATATTTATGAGTTATTTATGGTAATATGAGTAGAATGGAGAAGTATTAATCACATCGAAGAGTGATACAATGACAGAGGTCCAACATGTAGTGACTTTGACATGGAACTGGCATACCAAACACTACCAATATGGAACATACCAAACACCGGGCCTGTGAATGCAAATTCCTCTTCCCATTGGGTGGCACATTACAAAAACAAATAGAACTCTAAAAAGGTCGGCGGCCTCCGAGAGAATGGAGCCTGACAGAGCTTTGCAAATTCATGCGGTTTTGAGCTCGATCGTCGGAAGACATAAAGGGTTGCCGTTTATATCGCAACTAGCTGCTTTACCATTATGCCTCTTTCGATTCATTTCATAATTACTAAGTAATTTTTGTCGAAAATGAAGGACTTTCGCACTGTACTGAAGGTCATTGGAAGGTGAAGGCGGGGGTGCATTAAATTTGAAGCAAAATCTGTTTAATAAAACTTCTAGAACACTGGGTTTCTCGTATATTTGTTTACTGCTACATTTGTACACTTACAGACATACATACATTTTCGAGGCAAACTTTTATTATTTACTATTATTTTGGCAGTTTAAAAAATCATTGTTAGTATACGTAAATTTAGAAAAAGTGAGCTTATAGGCACTTGACCACTAGAAAATAAAACACGCCTGCGCAAGAAGATTAATTTTTGGTAGAATAGGATGATGGTAAAGAGAAAAATACGATGCAACAATTAAAGCCGGGAGATTTGTGGTCACTTAGTAACTCCCGGCTAGGTGAACCAAAGGATGGAGAAGCTCTACTCCTCTTAGCGTCCTAGGGCCCTAGCATTCACCTCCTTGATCTATGTATTTCCATGCATTTCTAATATTTTTTTCCCTTGTCACTATTCCAAAATGGAACTGCGGTTTGAAAATTCCTAAATAATTTTACAGAACACTTATATTTTTATTTCATTATTATTATTTTTTTCAAAATTCTGATTTCTTATTAAAAATTTGCCACAATTAAATTTGGCATAATTAACCATTGTAATTACTACCTTGTTTTAGAATATTTTTCTCATATTAAGAGAGAAAAATAAACGAAAATTGGGAATAAGTATTGTATCGAAAAATTCTACTTTCAGAACAGTGATCTGATCAATTTAAATTATTGCAAGCATATTTAATTTGTTTGTTTACTAGATTATCACGAAATTTATCATAGAAGGATTGGTATCTGGTTCTAGCCAAATCGGCAACTTATGAGACATTGAGGTCCTGGACATGGATGTCTTGATTCGTGACGAAATAAGGAGCATTAGGGATTTTACGAAGGATTTTGGACTGTAAGGATTGGATTCGGGAGGAATTTGATGGTTTAGAGGAGCCCCAAAGCCCAACTCCGTATGTCCAGTTAGGCCTTATAATAGTCATGTAGATCAGTCTTTTGTAATGGATGGGCAGTTTAGACCGTTTGTCTAGTAAATGTTGCAATTATCGGAATCGATGAGTCTCTACAATGTAAAGATCATTGTTCACTGACTTAGACAATATATGTCATCGGTGGGGATAGTGTTAGGATGTCAGCTATAAACACTGTATATAGGATACTAGGACCAAGGATACTACCCCCAGGTACACCAGCAGACTGACGGAATAGGGATGAATAAGCGCAGTTGTAATTTACTTTAAGTAATATGTCGGAGAGATAAGAACAGATAATGAGGGAGTATGTAGGGGGTAGGAATTTACGGATCTTGTATAACAGTCCTGGGTGCCAGACTCGGTCAAAAGCCTGTTCTACATCAAGAAAGACTCCCGAGCAGTACATTCCGCGCTCCAATGAAGACGAGACAACATCAGCCACACGATGGCATTGCTGGATAGTGGAGTTGGATGTTGAATCCATGAATCCAAACTGGTGGTGTAGGTTTATGTGGTTGGAATCAAAGATGGGGTACAGGCGTTTCAAGATGAGTTTCTTAAGGACTTTGCCCATGAAAGGTAACAGAGACAGAGTACGGTAGGATGATGGGTATTCTGGTGGCTTTTGAGGTTTGGGATTATTGAAATTTAGAACAGTACATAATAATACATCCAGTAAATTTGATGTAAGATAATAATGACACGAAACAGGCATGTAGAGAAACTACGCATTGAATTGGTAGCACTCTAATAACGTTTTTACATTTGAAGGTCTCGTTGCCACCTTCTTTTCAGGCGCCTCGTAGGATTGTCATGAAAGGAAGAGGGAGCAAGGTTAGAAGCTAGTGGGTTCAGTTGGTTAGGGAGTTTATAATGGAGGGAATGATATCTAGTTTGGACTAGATCGGATACATATGGAACATTAAGGTATTTATATATAATGTGAGAATGTAAGGAACATTAAGAATTTTACGAAAGATCTTCGATTGTGAAGATCGGATATCAGAGGAATTCAAAGGTTTAGTGGAAGGTTATTATACTACTGCAGATCAGTCTTTTGTAATGGATTGGAAGTTTTTATCGTTTATCTGGTAAGTGGTGTAATAGTCGGAATCTTAGTGCAGCAACTATCTTTTTAGTCTTGTTTGAGTTAGTTGTCTGTCTAGGTGTAGTCCTAGGTAACGTATCTGTTCGGTAGGGGTAACAGCAACATTATTAAACCATACTGTAGGGGAGTCCTTAGGTTTACGACGTAGAGTAAAAGTGATTTGATGGGTTTTTTTGGGATTTATTTTTATCCTTTTATTTATTTTGGATTTATTTGGCACCATTCTTCGAGGGTTGTGATGTGGGTTTGGAGTGTTTGGAATGCAATCAAAGGGTTATTTTTATTCTTATAAGATTTATACACATATGTTATCGGCATGAGGATAGTGTTAGGATTAGTTGGGATGTCAGCTTTATAGACTGTGTAGAGGATGGGTCAGTAGGATACTACCTTGAGCAACACCAGCAGACTCCAAATCAGATTAACATTAATTGTTATTTATAAATAAATATACTGATCTTTAAAATTGATATAACTGAAATATTTTATTTAAACTGACTGATCCTAATAATTAGCGATCAACCAAAAATCATTACAGAAATAATAAAAAAATCGACATAATTGGGCGACCGTGCTAAGCTGCAGTGGACCAGAAACCGTGAATTTTATCAGTAATTGCCGCTTGTGTAAATACCGTGTGTTCCTTCGACCTTTCCTGTATAATTATTCCAACTGGAACCAAAGGCAAAATTATTTTCATCGATAATTATACCCCCGATATTATTGGCAGTAATTATTTCACCGTGATTGAGAAAATAATAACTCAGATCCAGTGAGTATTGACTAATATTAATGGCCGGCCTAGCTAGGCATTAGCATTAAGCTAATGGTAATTTTTTTTTATTTACAGTCTTAAAAACTATTTTAGATTAGATTATTTCGATTTTTATAGCTTACTTTTATGAACACTAAAGTTTTTTATTAGTTCCTATACTTCTAAGGTTCATTTACTATCTATGTAGTAATTAAAAATTATTGTTTTAGGCCTCCTTCAGAAATTTTATTTCGCATTAATGATGGTTCAATAAACTATTTTATTCATGGTTTCATTTGAAAAAAAGATAAGAGTCCAAGTAATTTCCGTTTAAAAGTCGAACTTTAGTCGATTTTTTTCTTTCAAATACTCGATTTCTTACTATCGTCATCACTTTTGTTACTTCAATCGCTTACACTGAGTTGTCATGTTCTTTTTCATGTGTTAGTCTCTCAATTTATCGAATTTTCGCTGAATGACGGTTGACTAACTCGAATTCCGACATTTATGGGAAAATTATTTTCAATAATACTTCTCATTGCGAAGCTTTTAAATTTTTCTATGGCTCACAGAGGTAGAAATATAATAAAGTTACAACACAATAAGATATACGTTCCGCTCTTAACCATTTATTCAAAACTGAATTGTCATAGAGTTAATATTGAAAATACAAAGAATGTTCTTATAGGTAGTCTGTACTTAATAGTCATTAGTTAACTGTTAATTGAAAGGTTCAATTCACCTTTCCTTTATTATTACTGTTTTATTAATATTGTTCAGTTTACAAATCAGAATTTGTATTTAGTTTATTAGAACTATTTGTTATTTCTTTTAATGTTTTATTTTAACTACCTAGACCTGTGGGTGGCCAACTTTTCTGTATTTAGGATCTACATTTTATCTTAAAAGTGTTAAAAACTTCTCATAGGTGTAGTCTAAGGGGAAAAGAAGGGGTGTGAAATGCATACTGTGTTTATACACTGTGTTTCAGTATAAGGTGCATTCCGGCGAACATTAAACAACATTTTCATTCACTATTGTAAAAAAGTAATCGTGTTCCTATTCTTCATTGAAGTGATAAGTTTTCCATATTTCCAGTTTAGTACTCATGTTCATGGCTATGCTAAAATGAAAAGAAATATGACGATTTAAAGAGTAAATATTTTCCTAGAATATTCAAAAAACTTCTTAACTGTGGTCTCCCTTAAATTGGGAGAAATAACAACAATACTGAATATTACGATTGGGGACAGCAATTCAAGTATATTAAAATCTAATGTTGACATATACAAATTTACAATATAAGTTAGAATATATTTATTACGGTTTACAATACTGACTTCTTAATTTAAACAGAATTATTGTTATTCCTAATATATATTTAATACTGCCCCATATTATTCTTTCGGTGTAATAACCGCACTTTCGTGATCTGTTACCGAGAATGTTCACTTATCAAGTAAATATATATGTAAGAAAAGCAATTTAATTTAAAACAAAGAACAGGTGCTTACATTTCTTTAAATATCTTTATTGAAATTTACAACTGTATATTATATAATAAATACATTCAGTAAATTTGATCTTAGTTAAAATGGAGTGTTACATGCGTGTAGAGAAACTACCCATTGGTAGCATTGGTAGGTCTCGTGGCCATCTTCTTTTCAGTCACCTTGGAGGAATGTCAGGAACGGAAGAGGATGCAAGGTTAGAAACTAGGGGGTTTGAGTGGTTAGGGAGTTTATAATGGAAGGAGTGATATCTGATTCGGGCTAGATCGGTTACATAGGGAACATTAAGGTCTTTTGCATTTTAAACAGAAAAAATTGAAACTTGTCAGAGAGGATTATAATTATTAATAATAATATTCTCAATAAGAAAGAAAAGAAGCTACCATATGACACTACCAAATGTTCAAGCTAATTGACTGCATTCTTCCATGAGTCGTAACTGTTGCGTCCGGTGACAAGTGTAACACAGAAGTCAAAATGTGTTGTGCTGGATGGGCGGAGATCACAGTTTTAGGTTGTCAAAATTCTAGAAGTTCCCAGAATGCATTAAACTATTGCTGGAAAGTTTTGTCTTCTATAATCGCTTCAAAGTAAACGGTTTACGGAATTACATTCCAGACTATCGAAGATCGACCAAAATTGGCTTTTCGATCGACTTGTCGAAGAGAAATCTTCTCGATAATTTAATTTTAATCTTGTTCATTATCATAACACAGTGCATGGGTAATAATTTACCAAAAATCGACTAATATTCACTTTTTTAATTGATTTAATGTTTTCGAAACATTTTCTTGTATTAAACTTGAACCAATCATCTAAAGTAAATAACGTTTTGTGGAATCATGACATGTAACTTTTTAAGTAAGGAGAAAGTTCTACAAGGGTTCTTGCTGTCTGTTGGCTATATAATATCTTACACGCTATTATATTCTACGCCGTAGTGTAGTAGAAACCCACTTATCCGTGCTTATCAAGGCTTAGACATAGCTGCTTTACTGTGAGAATTATTTAATCTGATGTTTATAAATGAAAAAAAATTCAATATATATATATATATATATATATATTGATGAATTTTTTTTGGGTGTTTATTATATACATTTTTATGAATCTTGAGGATTTGTGAATTGCAACTATAATGAGTTATATATTAATATATAATGAAGTTAAATATATTAGACTAATTGAATAAAATTAAAAAAAAAATCATTAGATTTTAGTGTATTTACAATACTTTAGTATTTAATAGTAGACATAAAGTAAGTTATTTTATTTTGCTTTACCTGATTTCAGAAATTTTTTATTTTTTTCTTCATTTTATTTGTACCACAGGTAAAACCTATAAAATACCATGTTTCAGCCATGGTGTACGAAAATAAAAATATATCAATTTATATGAGCATTTATAAATTTTCAATATGCTGCGTGTTTTTTTTTTTTTTGTAACTATTTCCTCTTTATTATAATCTACTTTGATTTTTTTTTATAGTGTACCATATTTTCCTTATTAATTCAAAGAAAGGAGAAAATAAATACCAAATTTTTTCATTCGTTAACAAACAATTTTTTAAAATATGTTTTTGAGCAAATTAAAAAAAAGAAGTATGATACTGCAAAGGTGTCCCAAAGTATTCCGACGTGTTGTTCTGTATGTTTCGACCTTATCCCTTCTGCTTCTCGGAGTTTTAATTATTTCTGCGTGAGAATTTAAATTTCCATCTTTCCCCTCCTCTGCACAAGATTAAAAGGAATCACTTTAGAACAGGTCAGCTTTATTAATTTGAGATAAAAAGAGGGAAAATCTTAATGGAGAGAATGTATTTTATTTAGATCGAGAACAGTTATGCATAATGAGGCCGGAGTAGAGAGGTTATAATTTAATGCACTGGCCAGGGACCGTTAATCGAGCCCCTTTCAGTGTTATGTAAATTTTCTTTTGCTTTTGCCCGGTACTTCCCGTCAAATGTTCGCACCCCCGCCTGGCGCCAGAATCCGGATTGATGACTTGCTAACGCGAATCTCTGATTGATGCATGGCCCCGGATGGTGGTGTCAATATATGTCCGTGTTTCAGCCCTCGGCCGGCTGGATTGCTTATTGATCGCCCGGTATATTTTCGGTTCTGGATCTGCGTGAAATTGAGATTAAAAGGGTGTAACACACTATTGCGTGCCGCTCTCTCGTTATTTACGAGGCAGATGGCCTCATAAACTTCCGAAGAGCGGTCTCTCACATTGCCAGGGAACACTGACCAATAGTGCATCTCAGTGGCCCTTATGTGGATCGGCACTCTGGTAAATTGGACGTTCTTCAGACCGAGCAATTCTTTACTCATTAAGTTAATAAAAGTTGAATAAACTGAATCAATTTTGATCCTTAGATTGAGATTAGTATACGTTTAAACAAAAATCTCTCGTCAAAAAATATTTGATACTAAATAAAAATTAAGGTGTAAAATATAGAGGAAAAAATACAAAAATAAAACTATTGCACCAAAAAAATAGATAGGACATTGTAATTTAAAATAATTTATTAAAAAAAATTGTCCACTAAATAAAACTTAATCGCTCAAAAAGAATTGAAAATAACTAGCAAAAGTCCCACTTGTCAGAATATTTCAATTTCGGGATAGTAGAAAAAATACCTTCATTACTTTTTTTTTCTAAATACTATGTAGAAAAAATAATCAAGAATATCATAACAACTAAGTAAGTGGTACAAGATTATATCTTATATAATTGTATCTTCTCTGCGGAGAGTAAAAATGTACTCTTTTGTTTTTAGCGGAATTCAAGGTTTTTTATACTATTTTAACGATTTGGATGCAATCGGCACAAAAAATTTAATAACTCTCAATCGCAAAATTGTTTCAGAATTCAATTTACCGTAAGAATCTGTCACCATTATTGAGGAATCTCTTAATTAAAGCTTCATCTTCATTACAGCTATTTCAGTCTCCTCGGCGAGTCGAGGGAACTCAAATTATGATAACGAACAGCGAGACCCTGTTTATTTAAATTCCACACTGCTATGCTGTCACCTCATGTACCATTTTTTTTTTTTTTTTTTTTTTTTTTTTTTTTTTTTTTTTTTTTTTTTTATGATCCCTTTGTGGTCATCTCTAGCATATGGGTGGGGGAGGGAATATCTATAGAAAGCGCATTTACTATTCTGCTTACGGTCTCCCACTCAACAATAATGCACCTTAATTGAGCATTTATGTTACAAATATGATACTAACAAACGATTTGAAACTTCGCATTTTCGACTATGTGCTTCATAAAACACAAAGGTACCTAAAAACATCCAATCAAATTGGACTCATTAAAGACAGGTCGTCGCTAATTGCAGACAAGAAAATTAAATTCTGACATGAATTTAGGAGTGTATCATTTTTATATTATTCATCTTTTTTTGTTTTAATTAACTTTTTAACCTATTTATTTGTGTGTTTTGTTTGTTTTAACTTATTTATGTTTTTAATTTATTTATTAGTTTTTCCAAACTTAATTATTAATTTTTTAATTGTTCTATGGGCTGTTTTAATATCGATTTATTTCTATATTTCTATTTATTGCTAATTTCTTTTAATTTGCATTGCGTTTGTGTAACGGATTGAACATGTGATGACTGGAGAAGCGTAGTATGTGAGAGAGGAATAGAGATATTGGAGAATAAGTAAGGTGTTAGGAATTATAATAAGAAAATGTAATTTATGTATAAACAATAAAATAAATTGTTAAAAAAAAGTAATATTGGAAATATTTCAGATATATATCATTTAAGTTATATTGATGCTGATGATTTGGTATTACTGGGTGAGGGCAAGGAAACTATAGAACTAAATGCAACCGCGTTAATAAACTCCGGTAAGGAACTAGATATTGAAATAAATACGGAAAAAAATATAAGGAGAAATGCGAGCAATTTCGATGAAGGAAGAAAATATGTTTGAACAGGTAGATAAGTATAAGCATTTAGGTTCTACGGTAACTAGAAAAAAACGAAATTGATGAGGATATAAAAGCGAGGATGAAGGAGGGAAATGCTTGTTAATTTTCAATTCCGAAACTGCTTAGCTCGCGCCTTCTATCCAAAAACATAAAATAAAAATTTACAAAACTATTGCCCTTCCCACTGCTCTTTATGGATGCGAGACGTGGTATCTCACACAAAGGGATGAACAGTGCCTTAAGGCTTTTGAAAATAAAGCATTACGTAAAATACTCAGACCGAAAAAGGATGAATCACTGGGAGAATTTAGAAGGCTACACAACACTGAATTAGGGGAACTACACTCGGTAAATATAATTCAGGTGATAGTATTGCGCCTTATAACGATTGTAAGGTTGTAGGGCATAGTAAAGAGTGGATCCCTAAAATGTTGATAAAAACTGAACTGACGGGTACACGTCCATGTGGAAGGCCGAAACGTAGATGGGAGGATTGCATTAAAACTGATTTAGTAGAATTGGGTTTGGAGGGGCATCACAAGAGAGATGTGTGTAGAGGGGGATTGGTGGTATCGGCATCGAACCTCCAGGTTAATTAGGCCTTTATTATTATCAATATTATTATTTTATAGGTTATATTGAATTATTGTTCGAAAAAAGTAGAAAAACATTTTTTATTTCTTTGTTAATTATGGCAGTATTAGCATATCAAATGCAGTGTGTTTTAGCAGCCCGGTGTATTGGGTAATACTGTCGAAAAAGTATTTCTCTCAAATTTAGTCACTTAGTGATTTTGGGTAAGTAATTTTAAAGTTATAATAAAAATTATCATTAATGTTACTATTTGTTCGATACACTAAATTTCAAAAGGTAAGTTTTTTTAAACAGCGTAAATGGATTTGATTTTTTTCTGATTTATAAGGTTAACATAATTGAAACTCGTTCTTTTCTTCTCTATGATATTGCAGAGGCATAAGAAAACACTAAGGATGAATTACCTATTATTTGAAGAGATACTAAGACAATAAACTATCAATTAGAAAAACGGTCTAAAAGTCAAGGAAAATACATTTAATTTCTCGATAGTAACCTTCCAATCCATCTATTCCAAGACTTTATATTTATATTTAATTGTACTATTTTCAGCTCCTAGAGTATATCAGTTCTTGTAGTCTTATTAGTTCATACCTCATAGTTATTAATGACTCTAGGAGTTACCCGATGGCAGTAGAAAAACCTTTGCGAAAAAGGTTAACGAACCTTCATTTTGACTGAAGAACCAAATGCAAGTTCCTTTCCCCCGGGCTGTAGAGGTATTCAGTAAGCTCCTTTCTGTTGGTAGATCTCACGTGAGATGAAACCTCTACTTCTTCCGGCTTTCCCTTGACGTAAGCTTTATCTTCAAGTCGTGTCTCGGTCATCTTGTACTTCGTCTTAGAGAACCTGCTTATTTGTTCTTCTAGTTGGTTTGATTGTCTCATTGAAACATATCTATGTGCCTACACGTTTTACCTCTTTTGTGTTATTATAACTATATCTACCTTAGCTAGTGAAAGCTCCGTAACTCTTCGACAAAATTATATTATTTAAGTTCTTGATTACTAATGTATGAATGTAGTCGTCGTCCATGATTTCACATTACCTCTCGTTCTTCTGAAAATAATTAATTAAAACGTTTTAGAAGGATCTTCATGAGTGTATAGTGGTTAGTCTGGGTGTGTATACCTTTATTACAATTTTATTACTCGTGAAAACACTACTTAATTAATACGGCTAGGTTAAACTATTAAAAAATAAATGATAAAAAAATAAATAAAAGTTATATCTATTCATAAATCTACAAAATATTTTTAATAGTTTAAAATAAATATCGGAAAGGAGCTCCCCAGGAAAACAATTGAGGTGTGAAGGAGTTGGCCGTTTCCCAAACGGGGAAGGAATCGTTACTGCAGGATTCTTCGGCCTCGCAGGAGTTATCGCACAATTACTGATCCCATCCCGCAACTTAGCACCTCGTTAACTTTCTATTATACAATTAACAATTAATGGAAATTTATTACGCCATTATTCTCTTATCGAAGGCTTCTTCTTTAATGAGGAGTTCTCGGTCCGGGTTTTCCTTTTTACTAAACATTTCCGTTTTGTTATTTATGCCAATATTAGAGTTTTTTTAATGTACGTAGAACAAAGAACCTATGATTCTTTTAAAGAAATCCTTCTACATATTATTTTCAAATGTAGATCACATCGATAACGTTATTAGTTATAGCTGTTACTTATGTTGTGAAAATGCTTGTTATTTTTAATTTAAACATTACTTAGTATAATAATTTTATATAAATACTAGGAGACCCGGAAATGCTTGACAATTGCAAGATTTAGAGATGTAGATGGATAAATAAAATACAATTGAAAGTTTAATATAAATTAATATATTTAGTTATCTACACATTGCATTTATAATTAAATCAATTCCTTATTATATTATATCCATTTAGTTTGTAGTGGTAAATGACATTATGTGATAAAAATATATTGTAAAAAAAATAGAAATAACTTCAACACGACTCATCTAATCTACACGAAACTTGGGAGTGGTTTAGGGCTACTTAAGCTGCACCAAAGGACACGAACTGGATCTAAGTAAACAAATTAGAACAGGAAGTTTTTTTTTTATTTATTTATTATTTGTTTTTAAACTTTATTTAGTGATAGATATTACAATCTGCCACACCGTTGTGGGCAATAGGTAATAGTGATGAATGATCACATTCATACTAAAATAAAATAAAATAAGAATGAAAAATAAAATAAAATCTATCTTAAACTATATACAAACATATGGGTAAAGAAAATGAACATAATCAAACAAAATGCATGGAAAAATAAATAAATAAAATAAAATAATAATAGAAGTAAAAGAATCTTTAGTCACATTAACACAATCGACCTGAGAATCCCTGAGCCCACTCTATCCTCCACGTGTGAGGGGTAGAGCAGAGCCCATAAGATCCCAGCGCCACACCACTGGTAATGGCTGGAGCTATTAAATAAAACGTTTGAAATGTCATTCTTTAATTGAAACCCATATTTTGATCTTGTATGAGAATTCAGTAAATGATGTTAATGTAAGTTAAAAGCACCGATATTCAGTTTTCCAGCGATTGAATTAACATTGAAATTGGATACAATGTAGATAAAGAAAAAATCCTCCAAATGAATCAAAGTGGATAATTTCTAATTTTTAATTTCATTGAAAAATGTTATTTAAAGGTTTATTTAAACGAAGGGAATATGATCTGCTTTTTTATAAAAACAATTTTCTTTTTACTTACTTTACTGAATTCTTAATCATTATTGTATAATCATAATCCGAATTCTTATTCAGAAAGAGAGAAATCGATGGGCATACTTAAACTATGGAAGTAATTTATAATTTCTAAGCTATCCAATAATAATTCTTAATTTTTTTTTTACTAAAAAAATTGGAATACCAATTGGAAAAATCCTGAATTATTATTATATTATTATAATTATTAGATTCAACTATACAAAATTAATTATGTCTTTTCAACTTGAAAATATATTTCATTAATACATATCACATATTAAGATCGAAAATTCTTCTACAGTTTGGAGCATCTACCTTTTAGACATCTCCCGCATATACAATGCATAGCATGAAAATTTAACATCAATTAACATAAAGGACTTTTTTTTTTAAAAGGCATATAAAAACCTTATAAGAAAGTAAGACTGGATTTTATGTGATGTTTCATGGCCCCTTGAATTCCTTCACTGAGGTGGCCCAATGAGTAAGCAGCCTGCCTGGTGATCTCACCAGCATGCATAAACATTTTGCTAGCAGATGGTGGATTTTAGTGACAACGGGATTTTTATCCTATGACCGGATGTTGATAATCCTAAAAAGAAAACTCTTACCATTTTCCAGGCACTATCTTCTTGATCGTTTCTTTAAATCTCTATTGTTAAAATATTTAGAAAACATCTGAACCACTTAAAGTAAAGATAGGGCCTTAAGAATGTAAATTTCTGTGGATATCTTCCTTTATCAGATTATTTGCAAAATGGTGAGGATTCTAAAATAAGTGGATTATTTCTTGTTTTCTCGTAACTCTTCTTTTAAGACAAAAATGTAACTCCTTTACATAAAATAATTTTTTCAAGACCATTATTCCTAATCTAATAAAATGGAAGAGCTAAAGTTGTGTTCTGTTGATATGAATCATAAAGAATTTATATCTTTTTTTTTGTTAACCTTTTCTTAGTATTATATATTAGATACGGAGGTGGAAGAGTGGGTATTATCCTATAATTAATTAACCTATTCTAACCCATGTTGGAGGGTCGTACTATCATTTGACCGAACAATCACGAAATAAAAGTCTACCCATCGAGCCCAGAATTAAATCGGTGCACTACTGCTGTTTTGAGGTTGCTAAGATGACGCCTCAACTACTTCGGCTACAGCGACCACTTTATGAAGAATATTATCAGATATTTATAACTTATCAGATAACTGAAATCTTTTTAGATTAATACATATTTTATTTGTGCTTAGAAAAATTCTGTTTTAATATTTAGTTGTATGGTTTTAATACGTCTATTTGGCCTTATAGTTTTAATACGTCCTTTTGGCCTTACAGAATAATAGTAATAATAATAGTTGCCGAGCTAAACTATACTTAAAACTAAAGTTTACTCTCCACCCAACAAGAATATACAAAAAAATACTAAATTATATTTGGTATTTTTTCTACATCCTTCCTTACAGTTTAATTTTACAGTTACAATTTAATTTATTGATCACATATTAAAGCTATGGGTTATAAACTGACAATTGAATTTTTCGAATTATACTATATTATTTTCAGGTACATTGTTAATCAATACGTTACATGATTGATGGTGTATTTTTTCTCAGAGGAGAGATGCACGCAGAGGATATAAACTTTTGAAGTCCTATTAACTCCTAAACAAAACTTAACATTAATGTTAAAAAGATAGCCTGGGTGGCGGTCAATATAGCTTAGTTGTCATCTTTGTTTCAGTCTGACAGCCATTGCAGGGCTTCGCAAAGTTTGTCGAAATGTTGGTTAACAATAAATACTTTCTTCTACTATTTTGAAACCTTTATTGACCGCCACCCGGAATATCTTCGTACAATCTACTTCATATGGTCGACTATTTTCTTCCAAAACAACAAAGTGATAACAGTTGGAATCAATAGTTTAAGGATTAGTTTAAAATCTCCAGTAGTGGATAACTCTAAATCCTAAAATACTTCAATTTTTGTATATAAAGAATTTCCATCATGTCAACATGAATAAATTATTTTCTATGTAGGTATTAGTTTTTGCATTTATTTATTATTTAATTATCATTCATCCTTCCTTTCATTCCTATCATTCACTCCGTGCATATGCAAAAATCGCTATCTGTTCTACCTCACTTTATTTTTACCTTCTGAAGAATCTAGGAGGAAAATAAAAATAGTTTATGGTTGTATTAAAAGAAACCAGGAGCAATAGAAAGAATTCTTAGTTTTAAAAAGAGCTTAGTCAGAAAATATAACTTGTGTGAATGAATTGCAATTTCTGAATAATTTTATCCTTAGTGTATGTTTTTAGTAAATAAAACGTTATTTTATTTAATGATCAAATTTTACCTTTGTTAGGGCTAATTAATTTTTTTCTAATTAATTGTTTTTAATTTGTTTCAGGTATGCATTTCAAAACTTTTGCAGTACAACACCAATGCCTTTGTTATATTAAGGGTATTAGGCAAGTATTAGTTTTATTTCTCAATACGTTTCTACCATATATTAAATTTGACACTAAGAAATAAATAAAAAAACCCTACACTATTGGTAGTCACATATAAATCCTTTAACTACCAAAATAATTGTTTTTATTTAATTTATAATATTGTTGTGGTAAAATTGTAATATCTGTAAAGTTTCAATAATTACATTCTGAGGATATAACTTTCTAGATAATTGAAAAGGGAAAATATTGGAATGATCTAAAAATTACCAGTAAATTTTTTAAAAAATCCATTCTTTTATTGATTAAATGGAGATTTATGATACTGTTTAAACGCCTGAAAATATTTGCCAAGAGCGTACATACATTCTATAGATTTGAAAAGAAATAAATGCTTTATTTTACCAGCAAAATACTGCCAAAATATATTGCATTGCCACCTTGGCAAATCATACTTATCAATCCAAGGTTGTATATATATTTCCCCTTTGGTTGTTTTATTTTTTCATTATAACTAAATATAAGATATATAGAGTATAGAGTTTTACATTTTTATTCTTAAGCTATATTACATTTGGTTTTTCATTTTTATTTTGTTCTTAAACTTATATATTTCAACTTCTTTTTGTTTTTATATATGTCTCATTTCAAATGATCCGTCACAAATATTCAATTTATTATACTAACAAAGGCTTAGCCGAAGGTTCGATGCCGATATCACCCCAATCGTCCTCTACACAGTCCAGGGACGCCCGTCCAAACACATCTCTATAGTCTTGAGGAAATTCTCCCGCTTACGTTTCGCACCCGTCGGTTTAATGTTTATTTACATTTTATTACTAAGCCTCACAACCTTACACGCCCATTATATTCGCCGTAATGCTATAACCTGAATTATATTGACCTAATGCAGTTCACACAGTTCAGCGTTCTGTAGCCTTCTGAATTCTCGGGTTAGTTCATCCATTTTCGAATGAATTCACCGAACTTACTTTAGAAGATTCATAGTATAAATTGAAAATTCAACTTCTTATAGATTTTTTATTTGAATTAATTCGCCCACCTAGCGTTAAAATTACTACTACATGCACATATAAAAATATAATGTTATACATAAAAATTTATATATAATATATTTAAAATAAAATAGCAACAGTAGTAATACATTTAAAGATAAATAAATAAGTTAAACTAATAAAAAAGTTAGAAAAAAATAAATAAGTTAAAAATAAATAAATAAGATGTTGGACGACAAGTTCAAGACATTATTGGCTTTTATTAACCACATAAATCTAATAAATAATAATTATAATGTGAACCCCTCTGACTCATGGAGGGTTATGGGTCCAGTCCAGTACTTTGTAATGAAGTCCTGTTTTAGAACAACGGTTATACAAGGAGGCGATTTTTCCAAGATCACGCTCAGCCGTCAGATTTTTCCCCAATCACTTTATAAGGCTGGGTGAACACCAGGGAGGGCTCCGCAACCCACAAGGTTGACTGATGGCTACAGTGTAACAGAAAATGATTATCAGCTCAGCCATAGTGCCTTGCCACTCACTTAGTGGTCCATTTAGATCTAGTAGTTTTTTTTTTTGTTAATTGCTTCCTGTAGCTTTTATGAACGACTTGAAAAGTGTACAGAAACCTCAATAAATAATTAATTGTTAATAACAGATCTCTGTCGCCTGTTTCACCGACCCGCCTCTACTTCCCGACTACTAATTTCTAGATTTTTAATTATTAATTTTGTTTTAACTCCTGTCTACCACTATTACTTTTCAATTAGAATACGTTAGATTCAATGTATTCCTTTGTCTAGTTGTATATATCCAATTGAGAATGTATCATGGACCTCCTCGCGGTATGGAGAAGCTATATACTGACCCAATTAGTGACGTGAAGCAGACGAACAGCACACTGCTGGTGCGGGCTGCTAGAGCGGAGTGCTATATTGCACTAAACTGCCTGAATCCACTATACACTATACACTATATTCACAGCTACTCCAATCCCCTAGCCTCCTCTCCTATTCCCCAGGGCCTCCTTCGTCCCTATTATATTGCTTTTTCCTCCTCTATAGCCCCTCTGTTTACCTCTATTATATACAGGGTATTTATTTATCGTTTAATTTAACCCTCCTAGGACCAGGGAGGGTGAATGAGTATCACATTATCAATGTTTAACTATGTATTAATTTATAAAATAAAAATTTGGCAACATTGAAATATGTTCCATTGTTGTCTAACTAACATAATGTTTTAATATAATTGAGGACATTTGTATTATAAGCAAATAAATCCACTTCTCAAAAGTAAAGGTTTTGCTATCAAATTAAAATGTCAAAACCAAAACTTATTTAGTTAATTAAGTTCTCCGGTCAGGTGTTATTAATCAACATCTCTCTAATATACAAAAACGTTTTTAGTAATCACCGTGTAATATTTTATTTTACTCAGCGAATTGAAAACTAGGATTCTAAAAAACTAGGAACTAGACGGCGAGAAAAAAATAAAACCTGAACACTGAAAATAAATGGAACCACAATATAAGGTAAATTGAAAGTTGGGCTTATATCAAGCTGGACTAGTTGAATAGTTGGGAAACGGCGATTTAAAAAAGAAATGTGGATTCTGTGGTGCTCGAAGGGGAAATGTCTAGATCAAAAAATAACTACTTTCACCTAGGTAAAATCATACTACCACCTCCAGGTGGTCTCAATTATTTAAAAAAGTCTTTCTTTTATATTGGTTAACAATTTTTTTAGTGATTAACGTGTAATATTTTATTTTACATATAAGATGGATAATAAAAATAAGTCGTAAAACATTGATTGCTAACTGATGAAGAACGCGTTTTGTAAAAAAAAAAAGTTATCGTTTTTGTGTACATTAACATTTTATGGATCCGTTTGTTACTAAGTCCCACAACCTTATACGCCGCAAAGCTACAATAGGGGTATTCATGATCTTTGGTTTAACATGTTAAAGCGTGTTAAATGGAAAAACTCATGTTAAATCGAAATAAATTGCCTTCTTTTATCTTGGTAAAACGAAATAACATTTAACATGGCTGAGAGTATGTTACTTGGTATGTTAAATGGAGAATGACGTCACACAATAGACCAGTTGAGATCGCCGCCATTTTTGTTGTGACAGCTCAGTTCTTTCGTGTGTTTGTGGTATTCATATCCCTGTTATTAAACCCGAATGGATAATTTTAATGATACATTTGAGAAAAAAAAACAATGTAATTTCATTCTACTATCTGAAAATTTGTAAACGCTCACCAGATAAAAATCTCACTATATGAACCATGTAATTATTCTTAGGGGACATATGTCCCAGAATAAAGTTATTTTTTCATTTCATTTCATAAGCTAAACTTTCACACAAATTCCACTTTTCACTCACTCTAGGCATGTTGTAATTAATTACTTAAATCAAAACTGAAGTAAACAATAACATGAGGGTCTGGAAGGAAGGTTATAAACATAAAGCCTTATACAACAAGTTGCTGAGAAAATCCGCAAGGGGCTCTTATGCATTTAACGTTTAACATGACTTCAAATAGGGCTGCTCACAATTTTATAGTTATAACATTTAACATGGTAAAACATTTGACATTTATCACAACATCATGAATACCCCTAATATAATTACAGTTGCCTCAATTCAACCATGTATAACCTTTTCATCTTTAGCCATTCTCCGTTTAACTTATTTTTTTTTTAACTTAAGATTTCTTTTTCATTTATCCCGGACTTGGCTCTGGAAAGCAGGGCGAAGCTTTGGTTAACAATAATTGGTTTTCTTTTACTATTTTGATACCTTTATTGACTGCCACCTATAATCCTATAATCTACATCTTACGGTCAACTATCTTCTTCCAATAAAATTCAACGATTAAAATTTTATGGATAGTTTAGATTTCATAACTGTAAGAAATCTTCTGATGGTCTGAATATTGTAACGTGCCTAAGGCGTAGAAACAATCCAAGGTCAGTTATAAGTAAGCTATTGTTGAAAGTGTTAATATTTTTTTCGTTGAGGTTAGTGCGAAAAAAAGAAACATGCAGTGTCCTTCACTATTTGTTTATCGACTTAATGCGGTACAGACAAAGGATATGCAACCACACTACTTGTGCACCACTGTATTGTTAATAGCGTTAATTTACGGGCTATTGTTTCTCTTAAAGATCTGTACCATCGTCCCAAGGTTAGACTGGTGTATTGTTTTTGTTTTTTTGGACTGTTATAAAATCAGCGATTCACAATCATACAATCCGAAGTGCTGGGAAAATATCTTTACGATTACAAATCTTTTGCATTTCCTGTTTATTTAATTTTTATTTTTATTTGAAATGACGAAATCTAATGTACAAATTTTAATTCATTAGTCATAATTTTGACACATCTTTGAGTCAATTATTTTATAAGATTTTAAATCTAATAAGTAGTCTTTATGT
>NW_027113387.1:93357-94809 GCF_000696795.3 Halyomorpha halys
TATATATATAGCTGCATCATGTAAGGATAATCTTTAAAATAATACTTAAAATTCTGATTTCATGGCAACTACCTCAATGCATTGCTTATGGATGCAAAACATCCTCATAAATCTTTTAGTATATTTCCTTTTTATTACTTTGTATTTAAATGTTAAAATAGAATTCCATAAGCAAAATTGTTGATACATTTGAAACTTAATTAGTTAAAGTAGTCAAAGATGGTGCTATGTTTTATACAAAAAAAATTGATAAAATAAAAATTAACCTAATTTGAAACACAACTTTATTTTTCGTACAAGGATGGTCGTTTAAAATTACTGAATTCGTGCCAACTATATTTAAATAGTTTATAGATAGATATATAAATGTATTTAGACATTACTTATTGAAGCAAAACATATCCATTAAACTTTTAATATAATTTATGGTGTTCTTTTTAAATTTTCAAATTGGAATTACGTATACCAAATGTTAAAATAAAATAATATGGCAAGAAAAAATGAAAAAAGCTTTTGATGAAATATTACTAAAATTATAAGATTTCTCATTTTCCTTCCGTTTGTTGGTATTGTGATGAATTTTTTACATGAGATTATCTTTATCAATACACATACCGTACAACTTTAAAACAGCATGAAGCTTCTTCGAGGCGCCAATTTTGGAATATTTTTTTCTTACTCTAATCATTCCAGTTGTATAGAAAAACGAAATTATCTCAGCCTTATTTCCATGGGTATGAGTAAGCACTTTTCGTGTAGTGCTGGAATTGGAAATCTCACATGCTGAATTGTCAAATTGTCTTCTTGCTGCCCCTTTTCCCACCTCAATGAAAAAAGAAATAAAATATAATTTCGTTTCTATTTTTCTCTCAGACTCTACTGTATATCATGAAGTTGATTAAGGGCTTATCTATTTATATTTATGTTCTTTTTTCACTATGAATGGATGGTTACTAAAGACAGAGAAAAGCACTGAATAGGTTTTTATTATTATGAGAAAAAACTATTATTCTCTTCTAACCAATATTTGAATTATTATTAAATAGTTGCCACTTTTCAAAAAAAAGTTTACTGTTCGGCAATAATTAAAAATATCTCCAATCCTTTAATTTTTGGTAGATTACCCCAACTGTTAATGATGGTTGTATTTTTCAATGAAAATGTTTTCAAATTAAAAGTTTAAAATTTTATTTGGAGTCCCATTAGTATTGGCAGTAAAGTTTGAGATCTCCGTCTGCAAGTCGGTGTTCATGTAGCCTTGAAAATTAACCCCAGACGTTTGAAAAAGTGTCGTATCCTAACTCACTATTTAAAGTTTCCATATCAAAAAATGTTTATGAAAAAATAATTAATGGTTATCATCGACGAACAAATTTCATTTAACACTTTCATAATTTAGTCTGAACAATTAGCAATCTTTTATGAAATGATGATAAAACTTCTATATATAAA
>NW_027113387.1:96569-126946 GCF_000696795.3 Halyomorpha halys
ACAAACATGTGGAGAATCTACCCACTGATAGAACTCCAATAACATTTCTAGAGGAGAAGATCTCGAGGCCATCTTCTTTTCAGACGCCTAGGAGGATTACTAGGTAATGAACGAGAAGCCAGGTTAGAAACAAGTGGATTTGGGTGGTTGAGAAGTTTGTTATGGAAGGAACGGTATCTGGATCTGGCCAAATCTGCAACATATGGAACATTGAGGTCCTGATGGATGACTTAATTTGTTACAAAGTAAGGAGCATTAAGGATTTTACGAAGGATTTTGGACTGTACGGATTGGATTCTGGAGAAATTTGATGGTTTAGTGGAGCCCCAAAGCCCCTCAACTCCGTATGTCAAGATAGGCCTTATAATAGTCATATAGATCAGTCTTTTGTAATGGATTGGCAATTTAGACCGTTTGTCTAGTAAATGTTGCAATAGTCGGAATCTACGAGCAGTCTTTTTAGTCTTGTATGAGGATTCCATGTCAGTCATTTGTCGAGATGTAGTCCTAAGTAACGGATCTGTTCGACAGGAATAAGTGGGGTATTATTAAAGGATGTTGTAGGGGAAGAGGTCATGGGTTTACGTCGAAGGGTAAATGTGATTTGGTGGGATTTATTGGAATTAACTTTAATCCTCCAGTTTGGCACCATTCTTCAAGGGTGGTGATGTGGGATTGGAGGGTTACTTTATATTTAGTTGCTGAATATATACACAAAGAGAAAATAGATTATATTAGAAATATTCAAATATAATCTTGGCAAAATTTTTACAAAAGAACTGGATGATAGTCCTAAACTTATGTCAGGCATTTTATAATTGTTTCATTTTACATTGACCAATATTTTGCGTTATAGCAATTACGTCAAACGAAGGGATTCATTTCATAATGTTTTAATCGGATATAAAATTTTAACAATGACATAAAGACGAAGCAACATTGTTAACTTAATTGATAAAATAAAAAAGGAAGATGAAAATGGAAGCTTTTCAAAGGATACTTATCTTTCAGAAGTTAAATATCGGAGTTAAAAATTGTATATGCTTGATATCTGAGAGCTTGAGTACTTAATGAGAGCAGCATTGCTAATGCTCCCTGTGATAATGTTTTATATCTTTTTTTATTGTTTGTTTCTTCTATAGCTACCCTGGCCTCGTTTCGTTATTATCTTTTTTATGCCCGTCGATTTATTACCGACTTGTCCTTTTTCCCGTTTCTTTATATCTGACCTCCAAACATGCGCAATACTGTCATGGTTCTGATTGAGTATTTGGCACGGAGATAGTGAGCAATAAATCCTTATTGTACGTTCTTTCCGTTCTCTAAACTGATTCAAGCTTGTGTTCCCCTCTAGTGCGCCGTAATCTCGGATGATATTGTAGTTGACTGATTAGTCTGGAGTACTGACTGACTTTAAATATTTATCAAGTTGTTGATAGAGTCGTGTCGTTTGTCTATTACACCTTCCTACAATAATGCTATGAGAGATTACAACAAAATTTTAAGTTTAAGAAAGGGAGTTATACATCTCAGCTTTAATCTAAGTTTTTTGTAAATTTTTAAATAAGGCTTCAGTCTAACGAAAAAATGAATAAATTTAAACATATGTATTTAAGAAGTTAGAAGAAGATAATTGACCGTATAAAGTAGATTATAGGAACAAACCCCGGGTGGCGGTCAATAAAGGTACCAATAGTAGAAACATTATTTATAGTTAACCAAAGTTTCAGCCCACTTTACAGGGCTAAATTGACACAATATACGAACACTATATAATAATTGATAGAAAATTAAAATAATTATATAGAGAAAATAAGAAAATTGATTTTTTTTTTTTTACTTTTTTAAAAGTAATTATAATTATTTAAGGAAGTATACATATAGGTAAATATGAAACTAGTTACTAATAAGTACAGCCAGGTGTGATAGAGTTCTAAGTACCGAAGTAGAATAATAAATTGTAGAAAAATACTTGTTAGAAATAGTTGTAGATATGATAAAGAAGTTGGTATAAAAGGTAAACAGATAGGTAAAGTAAACGTAGCAAAAGTGAAAGGGAATATTAAGAAAATTATTAAAAATAACAAATAACCAGAGAGGAAGATACTTGTTTTGCTTGAAACAAGAATGACAACTGAAAAGTTAGGAAAGAGGGGAAAGGACCTGGTATAAATTTCCCCCACTTCTTTCCTAACTATCAAAAAGGATAAAATTTCCAATAATATTAATATAAGTAAACTGACAGAATCTCTTGTCGAATATTTCCATAGGCAAATAGATGATATAAATTTAGACGTTCATATATAAGATATTACATACACATCATATACAGATAAATACAGAGAGAAAATTTTATATAAATGCATTGATAAAAATAAAAATAAAATTATTGAATAAGAATCATGAAAAATGGGAGGAAAAGTGGTATAGTAAATTAAGAGAAAATTAGAACAATATAGATAAAAATAGTAGATAGTAAAACTGTGACAATAATAACAATGATGAGTAGTCGACAATCTTTTAAACATGGTGTAAACATTAAGTTGGTGTATAGATCATTGGAGATGAGAAATGATAAAATAGAAAAGTAATGCATAAAAGTAGAAAAAAAAATAGAAAATAAATAGTTTGTCTACTATTTTGGTACCTTAATTGACCGCTACCCAGACTATCTCCCTACAATCCAATATATGGTAATAATATAGTAGTGAGAGAAGTATCAAAAGAAATTCGTATTTTAATTTAAACACGAATGCTCAAACCAAACAAATATTGTGTAATATATTAATAAACTTATAAGTTTTTAAATTCATGAGTTTTTTTTTTCGAGCTTTGAAACTCTTCTTCATAATTTGAAATAGTACGGTCAATTATTTATTTATAAGTTGATTGTTGCTTAAAGGTGTAAAACTCTCTGGTCATCAACGCCTATGGCATGATAATAGTAGAAAATAAATAAATAAATAAAAAATATAAAAATAAAATAATTAAAAAAAAAATAAAATAAATAAAAATCAGTAAAAAAATAAAAATCGAAGAGGAGTCATAATTTATAAAGAAGGCGATGTGCTTTTAAAAATTCAAACACTCGTGTAATTTTAGCTTCCTCATCTGCGAGAGTTTCGGATAAATTTGGGGTCAGTCCTATCCTGTTTATTGTTGCCAAATAGTGAGTACACTCTTCAAAAATATGTCTAATTGTAAGAATGGACTGAAAATATTTGCACGTTGGAGGTGGGAGTTTTCTGATCAGGTGAGAGTGCGTGAGGAGAGTATAACCTATTCTCAAGCCGGCCAGAGCAACCTCCTCCCTGCTGTTTCGGTAGGATGTCAACCATGGTATTACTGATCGTTTATTGATTATTGATTATTGATAAGTTTTTAGGTTTGTGAAAATTTGAAACATTGTTTTCTCGTAATGGTTGATTTCGTATTTATTGCAATACTTGATGGTAATTTTCTTTGGCATGACTTAAAAAATAGCTATTTTTTCAGGAAGGATTTTATTATTAGGCCTTAGTATAATGTAAATATTCATCGAGGTTTTATCATAGTCTGTTGATATAGACCATTTTTTGTCAGATTGTAATTTTTTTTTCCTTTCACCGACATATTTTTCTCTCTAAATGGTGAAGAGTATGATGCCTCTATATCTCATACTGAAGTGGCTGTGTTGTCCTGACGCGCAGTTGTACAATGTCGCCCACAATACTGTCTCTGATCCACCCAGCAGTCACCCATTCACATGCAAATCCCAAAAGTGCTAATGGATGGAGGTCGTGCTATAAACAATTGCGGTAACAAAAAATTGAAACGAGCAAGTTAAAACGGCCAGAAACGTTGACATCACGGTCCATCTTTATCTATTCAAACCCTAGCTCTACTCCGATCCCGTTCTCAGCTGCACCTACACATCACGCTATCGCTTTGCTTCGGCAATATATCTTCTTGTCCTCTCTCGGACCTAAGAATATTATTCTAAAAGTACCGCAATATAGGAAGATAAGGACATCGAACTGCGCCTTAGTACAGGCCGATAAATACATGACTACGATATATCGTTGGTCCGAGATTCTCCAACATTTTCAACATCCCCAAATAAGTAAAACGGTGCGTTAAGTATAAATTTAAAAGCGGTTGGCCTGTTAAAACCATGAAATAGTCTCATCGCGCTGTTTTAAAAGTCATTTTAAAGAAGTCCTTCGATATAGTGTTAAATACTATGTTATAACACTTCCAGGTTTAATGGAAAAACTATCCACATAGGTGCACCAAAGTGAAGGATTAAGCCCAAATATTAATATATACTTATTTCAAATAGTGGCCCAAAACCTTTTGTGAATATGCTATTGTAATTCTGGCAATGGACAGCTTCTTCTAACAAGTACTGAGTGTTTGTGGCTTAAGCTCCACTGACCTTCGGTACCAGTCAGAGTTGCGAGTGTAGCACTGGGATCTCTTGGAGTCCCGCTTTGCCTTTTATTTGATAGTGGAAATTTTTGTTATCTTTATATTTAAATTTTTCTCTCAATATTTGGTTCTCTATTTATAATATATATTAAATTAATATTTAGAGCTTTCCCTTGAATTTAGAAGTTTTTATTAATATTCTTCTACAAATAAAGTACATAAAAATTAATAACTTTCGGATGCTATTCTATAAACTGAGAACTGTTTCTGGTATTTTTTAGAAAGGTTCAAACCCGTAATTTAGTGGAAGATACAGTCTCGGATATACTCTTCTGTTTATATATCCCCCTGGAATATATTCGGATATACCCTAATCTATTCCAACCAGAAAGACAAAAGGTTACCGACCAATTCTAACTAGAATGAATTGGTCGAGTTACATTTTCATGTTTAGATTAGTCAATCTCAAAATATTGTTACTTTTTGTTCAAGTAGTAGTGAAAAAAATAAAATAATAAGTCCTGGGTGTTTTTAAGACTGATAACTACTAAACACGTTTACTATAAATGTAAAAAATATATAAGATTTATAATTTCCAAAATTTACTACTTTCTTATGAGGTAAAAATATAGTCAATATTTTTTTCTGTTTAATTATTTATTGGACAATATTAATTAGCTAATGTGATCGTAGATAATGAACAATGTTCTGTTTAAATAACAATAGCGACAAAGTACATTACCTTAAGTACTGTTAGCCCTTCAATTATTTACTGAAGAAGAAAGAAAACTTTACAAGGCTTAAAGGTTTCTGGGGTCCTTTCTCCGTTCATAAAATTAATTATTGTCTTGTCCCTAATTAAATTATTGATCTTTCTAAATGCACAGAACTCCTATGGAATCTTGTAAATTAATTAAGAGTTAATGTTTTGAGAAACATGTTTTTATATTTTTTCTTATTTATTTTCTTTTGTAATAAGGTTTTCTACTAATATTGCAGTTATTACCGGTTTAATATTTATACTGTTTTTTTTCGATCCTTAGCTGCTATTTATTTTCCAAAAGAATTTCGTTAATAATTAGATGGAGCGAAGAAGGAAGGCAAATTTCTTAGGATAATTAGGGAAGCATTACCTGGCTCAATTGTATTGGAAATTAAATTTAAAATAGAAGAAGGAAATATTAAACATCTTAAAATTATATTAATGTATTTTTTAACAGGAGAGACGAGTGGCTAAGTGTATAAGCCTCTGTGTTACTAGTTCTGAAGATCTGGGTACGAATCCAGCTGTGGAAGATAATTCAATATTCTGTTACTGTAGCCCTAAGTCAATCCTATGAGTTCGGGATTCCTCCGAGGGTCTACCTAGCCCTAAAATATTTATCAATCCTTTTTCTTTATTTGAACTTATTGTCAAAATAGGCGGAGCTGAGATTCTCCTTTTTTGGCCGTCCGCAGCTCAGGTGGTTGGTTCGCCACCAGGGAACTTTGTTGGTGCCGGTTCTAATCCGGCCTGAGGTGTCGACTTTTCTCATTGCTGTGGTAGTACCATGTTATGAAAGCTTGACACCTCAAACTTATGTTTGAAAAAACACTTATTTATTTGACTGGTCATCAATTGAAAATTGATTATAAAATTTGTAAAAAAAAATTATTATAATATTATAAATACATTCCTTTTTCTGGATTTATTATAGCAAGAATTAATTTTCTCTTTTATATTTGTTGTATTTCTTATATCTCTTGAACATTCGTACACTAGATATTTTTTTTATTTAAAAAAAAATATATTCCCGGACCCTATAAACAATTAGTTAAACATGTTAAAAAAATATTCATTTATTTGACTTGAAGTTGTTGAAAACTTTGAAAAAAAATTATTGTTAAATTATAGATGCTGAAGTAACCTGAAACCTTCCAGATCACAGTATATAAATTAACCACTGTTGTGATTTAATGTTGACCTAATGGAAAGATGTAAAAAAACAAAAACATAATTCAATAATATTAAAATTTTTATTTCTTACCAGCCCCTTAAAAACTGTTATCTGATTAATATGTGATACGATACAGGTATATCAGGTACGATATGCTCAAGTTTGTTATATTTTATCACCTATTGTCTAATTAATTATTTCTTCCTCATTTCGATGTTTTTGTTAATAGTTACTGTTACTTTTATTAGATTGTTTGCGTTGTATAGTTTATGAATTCCTAATGATTTTTTTTACACACAAGTCTTGTGTGTAGCAACTTGGTGAAACAAAATTAATAAACATGCCGGAAAGTTTTTCACGTTTAAAATGTGCAAAAACAAAAACATTATTTGGGAAGGTATCCGATTTTTTTCTAAATCACATTCTTTTGGTTCTACTATTTTTTCTCTATAGTAATTATTAAAGGGAAGATAGTTATCAGGGTTTGTAAAAAAAATAAATAAATAAATTAAAAAAATAAATGAGGTGACGTGTTATTATGCTAGATCACCGTTGTGTTTTATTTTGCGCCCAGTGCTTCTATAATCTATCTTAAAACTTTTATTAGAAGCTTTTTAAGTGTGTGTTCAAGATTTTACTTCGAAATCTGTTTTAAGATCTGAAAATTTTTCATAGTTTTCCTTCAACGAATTAGTAATTCCTAATACTTCGTATCATAGATAAATTTGGAGCTTTAATCGGCATATGCTTACATCTTGTGTAAACGTTATGCCGTACATAGTTGACGAATAGAACCAATTTTTTAAAACTTGGATTAAACTGCTGAGTATGAATTAACTTCCTTCCCTCAGATGTCTAATCAGCAGTTTTTCCCAGGCACATCCGGTGGGCACTAACGTAAATAATATTACTGAGTGAACAGTTTTACTAGGCCGAGAACCTAAAAATTTCCATAATTCTATTTAAGATTTTAGCATACAGTTATTAAAAGTTTCTATTTTTCTGAATGAAATGGGCTACTGCTACTTATAGTTAACTGTTTATGTTTAGGAAATACAATAAGTTACTTTCTGGAAGCTTATTGATTGACCGTGTGTATAGATAAATGGAATATGGTCCGGGTGCGGTCAAAAAACTCAAATAGTAGATAATTATACTATTTTATTGAGCCAACGTTTCGCCCCACGTTGCAGGGCTTCGTCAGAGCTAAAAAAGATACAAACACTATAGTTACAAAAAGGAAAAAGAAAAAATATAAGTGTAAAATAACAGAGGTATAAAATGAAAAGTAAGATATAATAAGAAAAATTAAAGGTTGTAAATAGTAAATGAAAAGGGTAATAGTAACAGATAGATAAGAGAAAAAATATTAAAGAAAGTACAAATAAAGAGATGAAAAAAGAAAAAAATACAAATCAAATGATGAGACAGAATGCATACCTGTTTTGACGGCAGTCAAAGACAAAGTGTCAGTTTGTATTGGGAGGAGTGGGGATGGCAGTTATGCCACAATAACGAAAATAATTTGTAAAGTAAACATAGTAAAAAAGTATTTAAATTAGGTGAACAATAAATGGTAATATACATAATAGGGGGAAAAGAAATATTACTATAAAAAAAAAAAATGTGAGAATTTAGAGAAACAATAATAAAAGATATGACAAGAAAGTGGGCTTCTGAAATGCAGAAAAAAAAAGTATTATGAGGATTTTATTATGTTCAAAATGTGTCGATATGTAAGGGAGATGCAGTCTTTATCAAATAATAAGTTACTTTAATTTGTTGGACAATTAGTATTTTTATGTGGATGATAAGAATATTGCATTTTCCTACAATAAATGGTCGTAATAAATTGTAATTATCATTGGAAGATACAATGAATTTATTATAACCCCCGTCAATATTTATGAATTATAACACCACCTTTTTAAAAATAGCTCTGTGTTTTATAAAAATATTAAAAAAAACAACCAAAAACCTGTCTTCTATTGTCTGTATGTATGTCGAGGCCATATGCCCGACCGCTCGAGTGTTTTTTTTCCTTTTTACTTCTTGTGAAGTCCATTAAATCCCATAACCTTTGTGATAGCTTTTTTGTCGAGTGCATTTCAACTCTAGTTTCTTTCATCCCTTAGGAGAACGGCTCTGAGAGTCATCTGTTTGCTCGCTCTCATAGTCCTCATCTGAGCTATCGATTTACTAATTTCTTTTAGAACACTCATAGTCAAATATTATTTATGATATGTTGGACCGGGAATTCGGTTAGAACATCTACCCAAGATGTTCTCTGGTATCTGAATAGTTGATTGGTTTTTTATGAGTCTTTTTTTTTCTAATCCGAAACATATTAGATTTCTTTAAAACTATTTTTAAAAAAAAGATTTTTAAAGAACACCTAATTTGATTGATTCATCACTCTTTTAAACAATAATTTCAAGACGAGTTTTTGTGTCCCAGGTCAGTTTTTATTTCCAGGTTATAAACGTATAAACCTCCTAAATTAACTAATAGGAAGTAAATTAATATATAAAAAAATGAATGAAGTTGATTTTAATACTGAACGGAATTTATTACATTATAAATCATAGCTTCAGGTTGTTGATAGTGTTGCTCCTATAACATTTATTTTTGTAATAATGTTTATATATAGATCAATGACACTAATTTCATATAATTAACTTCATGATTCGCTTGTTCAATTACTCACTTCATTTGATTTTAATATTTCTGTAATAAATTACTTCTAAAAATGTGTTCAACCTTTCAAATATATTGGTCATATTATGACCAATATGCAATATGAAAAATATACAATATACAAAATACAAAATGAACTCTTTTTTCCAACCCCGTATAATAGGTTAACGGCGATTTTTTTTTTTTTATAAAACTTATACAATTATTTTAAACCGTTTTTCCGGCTTAGAAAAAAAATCATGTAAAAAAGAAAAGCTTGTCTTCTTTTATGTAAAAACACACTTCAAAATGAAATTTAAAAAAAAAAAAAAGTGATTTTATCACCACCTTCCTCTTCATTTTAAAAATAATAATAAAAGGTTTAAGGAACCCGAAGGTTCGATATCGATACCACGATTCGCTGTCTACAAATATGACGTCCATCTAAACCCAAATCTACTAAATCAATCTTGACGCAATCCTCCCATATACGTTTCAGTCTACTCCTCAGACGTTCACCCGTCGGTTCAGTGATCATCAACATTTTAGGTATCCGTTTATAAATAAGCCCTACAATCTTAAAAGTATTCGATTTAAAAATAAGTTTTATTAAACCGCTGAGAAAAAGATTTTTTTTTCTTTTAACACCCAACTTTATTGCACATCTAAAGCATTAAAATATCTGCTATAAGTGATTTATTAGAGGAACATTGATCAATAAGTCTACGATTGGTTGTAGAAACGTACAGCCTAATTTTATTGTGTAGATTAAAAATAAGAACGACAAAATGTTTTATAAAAAAATAAAAAATGCTTCTGGAAATAGACATGTTTATATGAAGAAGAGGAGTCATCACTTTAAAAGGAACAAAAAAGCCTAATTATGATAATAAATTTAAGATCGATTTAAAGTTTCATAGATTATCGTTGACACTCTTAAATGTAACTTTGACACACCGGTTGTCTATTGATTTAGGTTAAAAATGGTCCTGAACAGCTTAGCAGCAAAAGAAGTTGCTGATTCGCAAATATAAATCTATCCAAGATGAAGAAGAGACCTGTGAGTTGCCAAGCGCTTCACTGTGTGCAGGTTAGAAGGATCAGGCCCGTTTTTTAGATTACGCATCTATCTCTTACAGTCTTACACCGAAATCACCGGCATTCTTGAAAAGGAACCTACAGGCCCCGCTTGTCGGTCTTGCTTACCCTAAAGGTGCATTTACAACTTTTATGTGTTTTCAGAAAAATAAATATGACCTAGAAGTATGAAAAGACATTTAACAAAATTGTTTTTCTGATAATAAATATTGAGACCCAATAACAACCAGATGAAGAGGGATTGCAAAAATCCATCTTAGTTATAACTTTACCTTTTCTTTTCTTGGAATTTTGGGCATGATTCGCTTTGATACTGAGAGAATCAAATATGCTATTACCTACTGAAAGTTTATATTGACTTTTAGTTATTCAGTAGTAACGAGAAAACGACTTGGTTCTCGGATCTTCAAGGAAGGCTGATTATAAGAAACGGACAGAGAGGGGAAATAGGAGTTCACCAATCAGGAACTTAATAAAAGAAGTAGGGAGAAACTTGTTGGCGAGTTGGCTGCTCTACGTTCGCACTCTGGACTTAGGCTTAAGATAAACTCCGCTCCTCTCGCGACCTACCTTCTGAATGTTTTGGTTTTACTTAGTGTGCTAGAAGTTTGTATACACTTTTAAGGTATATCCTGAAATATAACTTTGTAATCAAGTAAATAAAATAATCATGATCAAATACTCTGGATATCGTTCATAAGCTCGGATATATTGACGAATATGTTTGTTTCTGTCATTCTCATAGCCTTAGCAATGTATTTTTTTAATGTATTTGCAACCAACGATACAATATTTGATCGATCAATACGACTCATTTTGATGATCCATCGTACAATAATCATAATATTTGGTCATAAAGTACTAGGAATCCACTTTTCAATTATATTTCTTTAGAATTATATTTAGAAGTGAATTATATTTAGAATTATATTCAATTATATGTAGAATAATTTTTCAATAAATATTTCTTTTCTTTAAATTCATGCTTTGAAGGGGAAGCATATTTATTTTTATCCAGAAAAGGGTAATTTATTTGGTCAAAAGACAAACTTCTACACTGGAAATGTTTGCTATGGTTTTGATCACATCAGCTTAGGTAAAGAATTGTACTTAAGTCACGTTAACATGTCATCAGTATAGTAAAATTAATCAAAATAAGAATAATTAATTAAAATTAGTAGCGCCGTTATTCTGGTCATGGCAGGAAAATTGATTGTACTTTGTATAGCATGCCATCAAATATGACCGTTGAAAAAAGCGATTTTCGAGTAATATGTTTACGAGTTTAAACGGGGACACTTAGTAGTCCAAACTGCAAGAAACATTACCCAAGCTGTAAGGAACATTACCCAAACTGTAAGGAACAATACCCAAACTGTAAGGAACATTACCCAAACTGTAAGGAACATTACCCAAACTATAAGGAACAATACCCAAACTGTAAGGAACATTACCCAAACTGCAAGGAACATTATCTACCGGCGTTAATGGTGTTATAACGAATGGATCATCAGCAATTGACGACAAAGAGCTTTAGCTTACTCTGTAAGAAAACCCGTAGCAAACAGTTGAAGGACCTGCTGCACTCCTGAATACAAGTGTACCGACAGTTTCTCAACACTTAATGACCATTAATAAAGTAGAAAAGGTGAATGAGTTTGTAGAACATAATCAGCGAAAACAGCCAAAGAGTTGCACTGGTTACTAGGCGAAACAAAAAAAACAGGATGTTTTCGAAAAGATAATCACATGTGATGAAAAGTGAATTGTATATGACAACAGGCGTCTATCGGATCAGTGGTTAAATATCGACGAAAGACCAACACACATGGCAAAACCAAATTGGCATTGAAAACATTATTGCTTTCTGTTTGAATGGCAGGAATAATTCATTTCTCCATTTTACCCAGAGGTGAAATCATTAAATACACATTATATTACAGAGACATTAATTAATTATTATGTATCAATAACTTGTTAAAAGACAACCTACATTAATTAATCGGAGCTATAATATACGGTAGGGTCGTTGTGTAAACGACAGACCTCATGTTTCACGACAAACAGTGAAGAAACAAAATGAGCTGTGTTACGCAGTCCTTCCACATCGACCTTATTCCCTAGACTCATCTCCAAAATATTTTCATTTGTTCAGAAATTTGGACAACTCTCTTAAAGATAAATATTTTTGGAATGGTTCTCAGGTTAAAAACGCATTTTCTTACCACATTTTTTCACATAAAACTGAATTTTTCAGTTCGGGGACTGAGAAGTTAATAGCACATTGAGAAAAAAATTATATAAAATGAGGATAAATATTTTTAGTAATAATATCTTGATTTCATAAAGTTGTTTGACTAAATAACATTTCCTATGAAGACTGACATTTGATATGAAATGATTCAATAGTTATTATTTGCAGTTATTGTAAATTAAAAAAAAATGACGAACGAATTAGTCATTCCATTTTTGAAGGATCCATATATGTGAAATTGGCCAAGGCCATGAATCGTTACATGCGTGATGAATTCGCGGTTTTGTTAATACTTAAGGTCTTCAGTGCCATATTGATCTCATTTAGTAAGATAGGCACTGAGACTGTTCCGCATTCTATCAGCGTTAAATAATGTCACGATCAAGGTTAGTTCGATGTAAGCATTTAAAATCTTTTAATAACTTACAGTTATGCTTTTAGATCGAACTAAACAATTTACCTTTGTTTACATTTACTATGATAAGAGTCATAGGTCTAACTACTGGATATAGGAAAATTAGTGACATATCCTCATTCTAGTATTAAATATCTATACTACTCGCACGGGCGTACCCAGCGGGGGGGGCAGCTCCCCGCCCCTAGATGTGAAAAAAGTATTACTTTAATAAAAAAATTAATAAAATTTTTTCCAGCAAATACTAATTGTTATAACTAATAAAGTACTTCGATAATTATATATAATTTTTATTTCATTTGCCTTTTCCGTGCTGCAATGTCACAACCTGACCATAGCGTGGCCATCTAGTTTTGATCCTGGGTACTCCCTTGTACGCCAAAATTATGGTAGTTGTACTGGATTACAAAAGTTAAATATCCCATTGTCAATTAACTTTTTTTTAAAAATAAAATAAGTTAATGATTGCTATTAAAAACAATGTTGATGTGATATCACTGTGCAAAACACTTAAAAAAATGATTACGCAATGGATTATTATTTGCGTTAATCTTTAATTATATCAGCAAATCATAAAATATCTGGTGTCTACTTATAGGGTCTTCATAAACGGTTTGGGTCTAAAATTCAATACAGGAGTACAGATTGTGTCCTCTTGTATTTGTAAACTGTTATTAATTTTTTTAAATTTTTATTGAAGAGTATTAATTCAATCTGTCACAAATTAAGAGCATCAAGTATTAGTGTTCAAATATTCATGAATACAATATGTACAGAAATAGAAGAACAAAAGAAAAAAAAATACAACAGATAAGAAGAGTGCTCACTGAATAAAAATAAAATAAAATTTATAATAATCATAATAAATAAAATAAATTTTTAAATTAAATAGGTAGCTCAACATCTTCTAATAGAGACAGAACCTACCAAACAAGCTTTCGCGAATCCAAAAATCATGCTATTCAATATTTATATCGCCCCATGTTCAAATATTCTGATCGTATTTGAAATAAAATACTAACGCATCTTATTAATTTAAGCGGCTAGGGGTTGATATTAAGGACATAGGTAACCTGACCAAGTCCAAATAGCTAATGGCACAGAGGATGTACTGATTACTGGCTTTAGGCTCCAAAGGCAAGCCAAGATAAACAAGACATCGTTCCGTTTGACAGGAGTGGACAAAGACGGACTGACAGCTTGCAAGTCCTGTAGCCGACATGACAGTGCAACCAGACCAGACCTCTCAATGCCATTCTGATTGATAGCTTGCTTAACGTAATACCAAGGCGCTTTATTTTCAACTCGCACGAACGACTGCAATGAAGGTTACAAAGATTGAGTGCCTATGCGGTGCATATGCATCGGCACCAAGACTGATTGCTAACAAAAACGATCTCGCCTAACTTATCTTTATGGAAATTGATCCTTCATTAAACAAAATTAAAGAATTCTTGAATTTAGAGTGACACCTGTAGACGGTTCCTAGTTTCAGCTAATTTTACTGTGCGGCTCGAAATAAATAATTTTTTTTTTTCCAAATTCAATTAACTGGGATTTTGAGGTCGGTGTAAGAAGGGATTTTTCTCTCTAATTTTTTAGCTGTTATGATCTCCTTGAAATATTCAATGTCCCCGTCGTATATTGTTTGTTTATATAGAAAGTTACATCCAATAAACCCAAGGTGTCACCGCTGCGGCGAAGATAAGCCATATACTATCACCCATGAGACTACCCAATACTAATGTCTATAATTAAAATATTACTATATCACAGCTAACACACTAACCATAATTGCTCCTCCAAGAAATTAACATTTGAGCCTAGAGAAATATACATGTTCAGTAATGACCAGAAAGGTCTCACATTTTCAACTACCCCTTTGTTCCACACTACTTTAATTATAAAAAATTCAACATACACTCGGGACACCTGAAGCAAGAAACGGACAGGTCCCGATGTATACAGGTAGTGCATTTTCTATGGACATATTCTTAATCTCTCTAACACATTTAGTATGCTTGTCTTATTCTGATTATAAGTGGAGAAGATGGTCGGAGTGTGCGGTCAGCAAATAAAAAAAAAATTACTTACTACATGCCAACGTTTCGACCTAAGGTCTTGATCAGGTAGCTTTCGGCAGAGATTCTTGCTAAACTGAAGTTAAGGCAGAATCTCAGTCGACTACTAACTTAAATGGACTTACTAAGGTCGACTTAAATAAGTAGTCATTTAGAATTGTTCCGATACATACTAATTATTATGTATATTTGCTTATACATTAAAGAACACAAGAGACAATCAAATAGTTGGTAGCTTCACTGGAAGGCTAGCGTTCGCAAATTTATCGAACTTTGCATTCCATTTGATATTGATGCCACAAAAGATTGTTCTTACATAATTTTCTCCTCGGAAATCCGTCAAAATCTAGGTTGATTGGATCACATTTAACATTATCTTTCCGACTACGTTTCATTCTATCCCTCGGGACTCCCGTTACAAAATCCAATATCATCTTAGTAATTCGTTCGATTCGTTATGCGCTCAATTCAATCTTAGTAGTAACTGCCTTATATTCCAGCCCACTTGCCTTTCGGGGGAATATTTTTTCGTATTTTAACTATGATTATTTTTTTTTAATGTTATATTTTAATTTTACGTTATTAAAGTTGTTTTTATGAACTCTTAATTGAAATAAAATTGTTTAAAAATATGATTTCTAAGTTATTTTGAGAAGTAAGTTTTATATAGTGTATGCTATAGTAACAGATACAATTTTTTCAGAGTTTTTTTTTTAAATATCTACTATGTCATGTACTGAATAAAGATAACTCCATATGATCAGCTACCCGAAAAAAAATTAATTGTCATCTTTTACCTTATTCGACAGATGAAAAGTGACTTATAGGTCTGTATTAATTTTGAAAAAATGATTACTGGCATATCTAACGAAAATAAATGAAGTAAAAAAATATGTAACATTTCATAAAGACTGTTGTGAAGAGTTTAATTTTCGTTTATATATTTGTCAACAAAAAAATATTGTTGAATTATAGTTTCTGAAGAAGGGAAACAGTATCACCAAAATATCCACATTTTAAATAAATTAAGCATTATTGTTTTTTAATTCTAGACCTGAAGGAAGGAACAGCAAAATAAGATAAAAAATATTTAATTAATTAGATGTTCCTAAAGGATATCCGATAACATATAAAGTGTTACGAATATATTTAATTGTAGGAAGATAGTCCAGATGGCGGTCAATAAAGGTGTCAAAATAGTGGCAGAAATCTATTTATTGTTAACTAACTTTTCGCCCCACTTTGTGTGGCTTCATCAGGACTTTTAACTCAATAGTTGTCACTTCATTTCAATCTGACAACCCTCACGAAGTCCTGCAAAGTGGGGCGAAAAATTAGTTAACAATAAATAGTTTTCTTCCACTATTTTGACACCTTTATTGACGCCACCCGGCCTATCTTCCTACAATCTACTTTATACCGTCAACTATCTTCTTCTAATACGAATACATTTAAGTTTATTTACAGAAGGGATAACCCACTCTCTGATGAAACTGTTATTCGTGTAATGAATAATAGTATCATACGAATAATGCCCCTCTCTAACCATTGTCTATTTAACGGAATATCAGCCAATTTGGATGCGATGTAGATTTTTTTAACAATTTTCTTTAAGGGGTAAAAATTACAAATACCCGGGACTAATACGGTTAAGAAGCGAAAGTAAATTACCTTTTAGTTTTAACTTCTAAGAAATCTTTATTTGTTTTGTATCTATTGCCCCTTAAAATTTGTCCCCTCTAAAAAGATGTCTGGAGAGCAGGCTTTTTATTTGACAAAGGAAAGTTATAATTTACCTAAGTTCCTTGTTTAGTATTCATGACTGTTGGGAAATGAAATTGTTCATTATAATCCGTCTATTTCAGCTTTACAACATAGTTTGTGGATATTTTATTATACTAATTTTTCTCAGTTAATGATTTATTACCCTATTGCTAAATTTTTATATAATAAGAATAAAAGTCAATAAGAAATATAATGTACGCTTTGAACAATTTGAAATTATACAATCAGTATCAATAATTAAATACTAATTAAACCTGAGTACAAGAGCCCATTTGGAAAAATGTCCTGTAATGCCCAATTTTTAATTACTTTAATAAAAACTATGTATTATTACTAGTCAAAATTGATGAATCTGTCAAGTATAGTTAGGGGAAATTAAAAACGGCGGATGTTTTAATTTTTTTTTTTTCATTTTCATACGTACAACAGAAAAAGTAAAAATAAATTTTTTATATTACTTTAATATTCTATAATTTCAATTTTTTGCACGAAAATAAACTAAATAAATGATTTAAATTATTTTCTTCTTTCATTCTTAATTTTTAATATTACTATTTTCCCTGTATATTATTATATATTTTAATATTCATATAATATTACGCTATATCTGTTATCTTCTAATGTTTCTTGTTTTTCTATACTTCCATCTAATCATTGTGGTTGTTATCTAGTTTTTGTTCTTAGCCCCAATGAAGGCCTGAAATTGTGGCCTAAACGTTGCCACTAATAAATAAGTTTAGTTATTTGTGTTCTACACTGACCAATCATTTTCTCATCATATATAATCCACGGTCATCTATCAACTCATCATTGTGAACTCAATAAATTGCTATTGGGGAGCAGAATTGATACAATCCAAGTAAACATCTAAAAAGTGTTCCAAACTTTATTTAAAATATTATCTTAAAAAAAAACGCTGTCTTGCTCCGAAAAATCCGTAACTCAAAAATTGTAACTTGAACACTTCAAAAGAAAACATCATTCGATAAAATACATATTTTATGTTTTATATTAACACTTCTTTGAGGTCTCAATTATTTAAGCGATATTTCTGGTAATAATACAAACAATTTTAATTCGAACCAGTACAAAAAAATCCTTCCACATCACCACCATTTTTTCATTTCTGTGATTGTTTAAAAACAAATTGTATATTTTGAAATCAAATTTGTCATTTAATTTTCTAGTTGGAGTTCTATCAGTGGGTAGATTCTCCACATGTTTGAATCATGTCATAACAAATAGTATCTGAATTATTACCTTTCTCGAAATTTTTTTTTCCATAACAGAAAATATCGCCACATTTATTGTAATCCTGAATCATTTCAGAACCACAATTTTTATAATTTAATTGCGATAAACATTATCGTTTCTCTATCAATCTATTATCTTTACTGATATTTATTTTAATCATTCTTAATCCAATCAAACTTCCATCATTTTATCAACATTTTTTTATTCTATCCATTTAACGCATAATAGATAATCCGAATGGATTAAAACGTAACTAATTACTACGTTGATTTTTATCAGTGCTATCTTGCATATTTAAATAACTATTAGTTATCAATAGGTTGATTGCAGACTACGAGATAAATCGTAAAACAGAACAAGCCAAAGCAAGAACTACGATTTATCTTATAGTTTCATTTTAACTTGACATATTTCGATTATTTTAATTATATCCAAAAATCGCAATAAAAACACTGTGAGTTATACATATATTATATTTTAACTCACTGTATTTTATAATATGTACGAATTTACATAGGCAAGAACGGATGCTGCAAGTTATCTCGGTATGTTATTAAAAAAATAAAAATTAAAATTATTCAAGGATCATTTTGATGTTATTAAATACTACAATATAAATATTGAACGTCTCGTCTTAAAAAATTATATTCTTATTTTATTTCTATATTTTTGTTTTCATCACACTAGTTTTCTGATGAAAAAAAATATATTTGTGTGGAAATATTTTTGGCTAATTTCTATCTGCATTGAATGTTTGTTATTTATAAGTTTTGAAATTGCTTAGCTACTAATTTCAATATAAAAACTTAAAAATTAGAATTAAAAAAAACTATTATCCTTGCCACTGTTCTTTATATATGCGAAAACGTGGCGTCTTACACTAATGCAAGAACAGCGCCTTAAAGTTTTTGAAAATAAATTATTACATTAAATATAAGGAGCGAAAAAAATGAATTAACAGGAGAAATTAGAAGGCTGGACCCACGCTGATTTGACGTTATCGCATCGCGTAAATATAATTCAGGTTTAATCATTGAGGCGTATAAGATAGGCGTGTATCGGGTATCTAAAATGTTTATAAACACTAGACCAACAGGTAAACGTCTAAAGGGTTGACCAAAACGTGGATGGGAGAATTTCGTTAAAACTAATTTAGTAGATTTGCGTTTGGAGAGGTGTTACTGGAAAGATATATATAGAGGATTGGTGGTATTTGCATCGAACCATGGAGTTCGCTAAGATTGTATTATTAATATAATCTATTATATTATTTCAAATATTGAAACATTTTTATCAAAAAGATGCCTTAATATAAAAAAAAAAAAACAAGAAATAAATATGTATTACTCTTAATTTTTATATTTTATAATACACTTCTGTAACAGTTGGATGGACAAATAATTGATTTGTAAAGCTAATTATAATTTTCGAAATATATTTTGAATATCTTGCATAGCGGGTAGCGAAAACATAACGGTCACTACAGTGAGCCAAGTGTCGTAAAGGTATTGAAATCACTCACATATTAATCTATAGTCTAGGCATTAAATTGAATTTCTCTTAATTCAATTTCGACTTGAACCGTTAGAAATGTTATGCCTTCAAGTAAATGCGTTTTTGATCGTAAATATGACAAGAATCTTCGGTCAATGCAGAGCTATAACTTTGGAAACGCTTTTAAAATAAATTCTATCCTATTGAAAGGGTTTTGTTTTCTTTTGAACGAAGCCGGGAGGGCGGACTGAACTTATGCAGTTGAAACGAATCCTCTATTTCGGTTCAGTGAAGTGGGATATTTCCCGATTCAAAACTGCCTCTGCTCCTTTCCAACGGTTCGCAGTAGAGCTGTGTCCGATGGACCGGAATACATTCATCAATTCTAACTTATTAACACTCCCTTTAATCTAAAAGACACTCGCTTTCAATTTTTCTCTCTAATTTTCCAGCTTTTAATGGCTCAAAGTGGAAGTGCGAAGGCTTTAGGAATCGAATCAGTTTTGGGAACTGGGTCCTAAAACATAAATTTTAAGTAGACAGTAAAAAATGTCCTATTAATCATATTTTTTATATAGATCCATTATTTTTTCATATAAATAACTTTTAAAAACTTGCATAATTAATCATAAAAAATATCCACCTTTCAGAATTTGAAACTATGAAACAACTTTTAGCCTTCCGTTTCCAAAAACAACGATTTTAAAGGAAATCAACATCGATCTTTTTTTATTGTGGATACAAAATTATTTTTATTTTATTTATTTATTGATATTTACATCTGTATAAAAAAATACAACCAGTAAATTTGATCATAATGACATAATGATATGATACAGGATGTAGAGAAACTACCCAGTAGTAGAACTCTAAAAACGTTTTACAATATAAGGTCACGAGGTCATCTTCTTTTCAGGCGCCTCGGAGGATTGCCAGGAATGGAAGAGGAAGCAAGGTTAGGAACGAGTGGGTTTGGGTGGTTAGGGTGTTTATTATGGAAGGAATAATATCGGGTTAGGCCTAGATCGGTTACATAACAACATTTAAGTCTTTATGGATGGTTTTATTAGTAACAAAATAAGGAGCATTGAGGATTTTACGAAGGATTTGGGATTGTAAAGATTGGATACGAGAGGAATTCGAAGGTTTAGTGGAGCCCCAAAGCTCAACTCCGTATGTCCAGATGGGCCTTATTATTGTCATGTAGATCAGTCTTTTTGTAATGAGTTGGAAGTTTAGACCGTTTGTCTAGTAAGTGCTGTAATAGTCGGAATCTGCGTGCAGTTTTCTGTCTTTTCAGTCTTGTGTGAGGATTCCAGGTTAGTCGTTTGTCAAGATGTAGTCCAAGATAACGAATCTGTTCTACAGGGGTAAGAGCCACATTATTAAAGTATACTGTAGGGCAGTCGGCAGGTTTACGACGAAGAGTAAATGTGATTTGTTGGGATTTATTTTTATCCTCCAATTTCGACACCATTCTTCGAGGATTGTGATGGGACTGGAGAGTTTGGGATGCAACAAAATGATTTAACTTAATAAAAACAAAAATCTGAAAAAAATATTAATGTAACGTTTTAGCTAAGAAATATATACATTTTAATACAAGACATCTCATACTATCATATTAATACCTGGTCACATCTTTTTTTTTTCGAGTTTTGAAATGAAAAATTTTAGGTGCTACTCCAGTTTCCTTTGGCAATGAAAATTTTTCCAACGTCCTTACCTCTCACATTTCTAATTGAATCAGGTATTTTTAATAATGTCCAATCAACTAGCATCGTGTAAACACACTTAAAGGCTGTACGATTCAGTTTTCTGATACCACAATGAAATTGTAGACAGCTCTATTGGAGAAGAGACAGGCAGAAGAAGAACAGAGCGCTAAAGTGCTAATTGCTCAGACGGACCGGTTTATATTCAACCGGTGATGATGATGATGATCTGGAGCGGGCGTTGCCCTGCCAGGGTCCCACGCGAGCTCCTAGTCTTCCGCTCTCTCATTACGTTTCCAACTGTAACGAGCACGAATTATAATCATCGGGAGTTATAAAATCAGTTGATATCAGATAATAATATACTAAATACTATGACATAAACAGTATTAAAATATAAAATACTGAGCAAGGGCGTTATTACAACAATATCTTAGGGGCGAAGAGAGGGGTGAGGGCGGCTGGTATCGTATTATCTTGGTATCTACAAAAGTTTTACAGGACTTCTTAATTATATTAAAATATTTTAATTCCCCCATTTATATTGTCAAATATTTTAGAACTTTTCACTTACCTGTTAGGTATGTTGGCACATTTTTTTTATTAATCCTGTAAAACATTACATCCTTAAAATCCCTATTTTGTTAATTAGGAGATACTACTAACATTTTAGTTACTCTTTTTTTTACCAGAATTTATACAGTTTAGAGTATGTTTAATTATTTTCCAACTTTTCAATTTTTTTGGAGGAAGGAAAGGAGTTAGAATAAACTTAACTAAAAAGGTTTACTTCTTTACTTCCACCTCTGAGCGTTATAATAAAACAAGATAATTTTTTTTTCTTATATTGTAAAATAAGAAAACGACTAACTTAATAACTAATTTAAATTTTTCATTAAATTTATTTTTAAACTAATAAATCTAAATAAATATAAATTTGTTTTCGCATGCACGTCAAAAATTAACTAAATATGGTCAATGAAGTTATTAATTTTTTCTTAACATAATTTATAATACTTCATAATACTACTAACGGTGCCCAATTCATGGCCCTGGTTGGACCCCAAAGGGCTTCTGAACCCACAGTGTTCAGTCACGGAATAAATAATTATATGCTACAGCCGGATTCGAACCCAGGCCCTTTAAGTTCTGACATAATGCCTTACCACTGAACTATCTGTTCATTGTATAAAGTATATGTATATATTTGTCTATTGTAATTGCGCAAGTATAATATATTCGTCATCAGTATTTGGAAATGTTTGATCTGAGAAGCAATCATGCACGCAGCCACCTGAACATGACAGGTTTGTTTAAAATGTTAATTACGGACAGTCAATTTAAATCAGGAGTTGACAGCTGAGAGTGGCTGTTTACTCTTTATTATAGATTTTTTTTTATTTAAATTAATTGTTTGTGCAGTTGATTGATATTTCTGTTTGGGCGCACACCGATCATTCATCAAGTACTTTTTTTTCTATTTTTAATTGGTTCATTGGATAATATTAACAAAAATTAAAAGAATTCATTTAACACGAATAAATATGTAGAGGTTGAAATAATAGAGAAATGTTGATTTTTAAAAATTCAGAAAACTAAATCTAAAAAACCTAATTATAATATGGATACACCTACTACTGAAAAAATGAGAATTATTTTCTGAATGACAAAATCTTCCATTCAAATAATGGATATGGATGATGTTTGGAATGGATGATGATTTGATGGTACAAGTAAAAAGCTTAACAATCTTGATAGGTGTTCAGAAATGCCAATTTTTTTTTTTTTTTTATGTGAACAATATTTGTGACATTATTTAACGTGGTTTGAGGTTACGTAAATATACGACCTAGCTAGATGTAACTTTTTTATCTTAAAAACTAGCACGATTTGTAAAACTATGAAATTATTTATTATTTATTTAATGTCCATGATAAATTTTTATTTTTTAAATTGTTTATGAATTGAATATTTGAACTTCAGTAAAATTTGTTTTAATATCTACGTTTCAATTTATTTATATTTTATTAATTTTTGTCTGAAGATATATACCTATAAATTTTCTAATCTATAAAGCAAATAATAAATTTCTTATATTCCTGAAACGCAATAAGCTTAAAAAGGAAAAAAACTAATTTAAATATTGCTAAAATTATTCTTTATGTTTATTATTTTTTTTTTTTTTTACAAACTCTAAAATACGATAATAATAATCAAGAAGGTAAACATTCTTGATTGTTTTCTAGGAAGTTGTTTATTTTTAAAGTATTAAAATGGTGAGGGAAAAAAAACTCCTTTAGAATATTGTGTAATATTCTATACTTAATTTTCGTTGTTTTCCTTATCTTCTGGCATCCCTAGCTCCTGTAATTTTAACATTTCTCATAACAATTTATATTTTTAATTTAAACATTTAGTCAACACTACCGTTTGAAATATTATATTCTTTATTTATTATTATGGATTTATTTATTTCTAAATTCTTGTTTTTATTACATTAATTTTTTAATAAAAAAAATATGTATGTGGAAACATTTTTTTTTTCAAACATTATTTTCTATCTATTTCAAATATCGAAACATTTTTATTTAAACCTTATAGTCAATTTTATCTTTTTCCTTTCTGAAATGTTTTCATCTACAGCTATATAATTAAAAAGTTTTAAAACATATTGTTTAAACATTACCAATCACTGTTACATTGATCTGTAGAAGAAACTAATGTTTTGTTACCCAAGGTAATTCTTTGTACATATTGAGGCTGTGTTTAGTTTAGCTACTTCCATCTTGATAGGTCTGCATTTAATTTTTTTTTTTTAACAAATTCAATCATTCAAAATTGAATATCATTGTTCTGAATTTGAGAAATTTTAATTATGAAATGGTTTTACTAATTACACCTGTCTATAATTTTATGTCCGGCCTATTTATTGTGTCTGCATAATGTGTGTTTAATTTTTTGTGACAGTTTTTTTGTTTGATGTTTAAAGTTATGTGGATTACCTCTGAGATTCATAATTAAAAAAATTATGTGTGGAAATAATCTCTAAGTTATTTTCCTTGTTCTTTTAAATATCAAAACAACATTATTTTCTAAAAAGATGTAAAAGATCTCTTAATATACAAACAAAAAAATTCAATAAATTATATTTACAATACACTTATGTAGTTGTGCTTTTGATTGGTTTATATATAATTATAATTTTCTCAATATATTTTGAATATCGTATATACAGAAGGGTAAGGATATATTGATTGCAACTGTCTATACTTTTATTTAATGCCGATTTATATTGTCTGCATAATGTGTGTTTCAGTTTTCTAGTTTGCAGTGTTATTGATGTTCTCTGTTATGTCTATTATGGTGGGGTTTTTGAAATTAAATATATATTCCAAAATTATACTGGATATAATATGATTTCCAATTTATATTTTTAACGTTTTTTACATTTTGTGATTTGCTGTTTTATTCTAAATTCTAAGTTTGAGTTTCTCCGTTTTTTTTTTTACATTTTTCGCAGGCAAGTATGTATATTACATTTTATTTTTCAATTTTTTTTTGTCCTTCATATTTGATAATTGGCGTTGCAGCTTGTTATTGTTGTAAAAGCGGTAGTTGTATTGTTATGGTCGTATTCTTGTAATGCCTTTTTGATTTTGGTGTGTATTGAAACGTTGTAAAATTAAGACTTAATTATAAGTTGGTTTTCCTTCCTGCCGTTTTATAGATGGCACTTGCAAGATGGCGTTGTAATACTTAGTTCTAGCGTCTTTTACGTTTTTTAAATTTTACTTTCTTTTTTTTTTTCAATTGTACTGATTTTTCCTCATTTACGTATTATCTATGGATGGAAGCCACATCGTGTTCTCCAATCACTGCCACCCCAGGCCTGAGGTGTAGCAAGCCAGTGAGCCGTGAGAAATTGACTTTAATTGGAATCCCAATTAGTTCTAGGGCTTGAAAAAACAAAAGCTGCCAACGGGGCGAGCATAAGGGCCCCAATTACACTAAAGGGAACGGGCTACTTCACCCGCCCAACTTTATATATGCTAATTCGTCAAGTTGGGAGAAAAAAAAACTTTTTTCTCTATATCATTTCAATTTAGAATAATTTAAACTTTTCTGGCTTAATTGGCCGTCGCTGACCTTGCGATTGTAATTTTATTTTTATCATTAACCGTATATATATATATTGTGATTGTATTTATTATTCTTTTTTATAAACTTAATTGGTCAGGACTCAGAAGAATAATTATATTAAATATGTTTTGGCAATACATTTCGATAAAGACAATTTACTATTCATTGGATCTGTGAAGATTCTCCGATAATTATTTTCTATTAATAGATCTTCCTTGCTTCGCCGGATGGCTTTTGAGATTAATAAAATATGATAAAATAAAATTATTTACAATGGTAAGATTGAATAATTTATTTTTAATTGTGGCTTTCCTTAACCTAAATATTAGATGGCCTCTTTCCAGATCACTCTTTCCAAGGCTCATTTTCCTCTTAGGATGTGTCCTATCAAACATTATTCCATTTCATTGCCCCAGGTTTTACCATCTACTTCCCACGAGTGAAATAGAGATAGCATTACGAAAGTAATAACAATACTATTCTAGAACATCGCTCACCGACTTGAACACCGCCCTGAAGTAATGGTGGTAATATAAAAAAGTAAATAATAAGGCACTATGAAAACACTAAGCTAAACAAAATAATTTACTTTATGATTCTTTTTTTGTTTTCTTTATTTTTTAAAATTTACGGCTTTATTTAAGTTGAAATAAGGAATTACAAGTTAGATTGAACACGAAAAATATGATATTGGGCATTTTTAATCTTTACTTTACTTTACTCGCACCTTTATTCCAGAAAATTAGCGTCCAGAAGTAGAGCGGCTCAAGGTTTTTGAAAATAAAGTATTTCATAATATTCTTACAAAAAAATTATGAGTTAGCCGGAGAATTATTAAGGCTACACAATGCTGAATTGAGAGGCTGCCTCTGGTAAATATAATTCAGATTATAGCGTTATAGCGAATAATATGTGCGGGTAAGATTTTAGCGCCTGGTGACGAACGGATCCCTAAAATGTTAATAAACACTGAGCCAAGAGGTAAGCCAAAGCGTAGATCGGAGGATTGAATATACACGGCTCTTCGAAATCCGTGGTGTCCTAAGAATGTGGAGTTCTGTTAACTCAGAATTATTGGTTGTTCTGTTAACCGTCTACTGTGTGGTATCGGTCTAGACTAGGAATCCAGTTTCTATCCTACTTCAAGTGGATTATAAAATTTATTATTATAATAAATAGGGAGAGAAAGGACTAATATATGCTGGTTATTAAACGTCTATCAATTAGTCAACCGTTTCTCCCACTCTCCTGAAATCCTGACAAGAACAAAATCAAGCCATTGCTGACCAAATAGCACATCTCATTTTAACAGACAAACCACTTAGAGTGATAACACCTCTAGTAAATACATTAAAATGTCATTAAAAAGGGATTTTCTTATAATATTTGTTCAATAATAATATTTTTTATCCCACAATTATAATTGTAATTGGTGTTAGGCGCATTTATTATTCAGGTTTGTAGGTTGTAGTCATAGCATTCCACTTTTTTCAGATCTAAATAATTTTTTTTAAACAATTGATGACCAGCTTTCAATTATTTTTAAGTAAACTCTAATTATTCATAAAACTTAAATTAATTGCTTAGCTGTATAAAAGAAAAAAGAAAGTATTTGAAATTCATTTGGTCCTGGATCCGAGCAGATCATTGGGGCAGTGGATTCAATCCAAAGCGATGTTTTCTTTCAATTACAGTCGGAGCTATCTTTTATTTGAAAATGGCCAACTCCGTTGTCATTCGGATTCGGGTCATTTTGGATGTTTAGTTTGTAACGGAAAAGAGCCCATAAAATTGATGAAATTTGTTTTTCATCTGTTTTAGATACAATTAGCTGTTAAGAAAGTACTCTAAATTTTAATAAAAAATCTCAAAATTCATAGTCTACATTAATCTCTCTGAAAGTGATTCATTATCGCCAGTTTCTTCACAATTGATAATGTTTATGTTTTATTGTTGAACACATTTTGAATTACATTTTAATATAAGAAACCTATTCATCGTAGAAACCATGAATTCTAAACGCCTCAGATTTGATTCAGTATTGAGGTCAATTAATTGATATATGATTTTAGGTTCTGAATTTCATGAAAGCATGAAAAATTTTAAATAAAATTTTAAAATAAATAGAGTGTGGTCAGCAATGCGTTCTAATCACCTGATTTATCTTAACATTATTACCAACTATCGATTTCAAGCAGAGTAAAAACTGAAGGTGTCATTTCGGTTTCCATTCCTACTTCATGTCATTCGGATAGAAATGATGAATTACGTTTTAGTAATGTTCTGCTTACCAAAATTACATTAATTCTCATCGTATTGGTTGTTCTATAGGAACATGATTTATATTTAAATTCATCTTAACTTTATTTTCAAATTAGTGTGCGATAAAAAAAGTGTTTATTATATCCAGATCTTGACTGAATGCTTACAATTATTATCCTTATTAATTTTTATTCAGTTAGACTAGGCTGTGAGATATTTCAAAATAAGTACCAGGAACAATCTTTAGAAAAATCTGGAATAATATTTAGTTTGCTTGGAAGGGGTTCCCTGAGTAAAAGGGAGGTGGCGAAAGAAACTAAAATAATGATCTACAAATCGACATTCCTTCCCACTCTTCCGAATCATGGACCCTCGTCTCGAAACACAATCCAGGGAGATGGGGACTAATCTTGGAGTCAAACCAGCTGAGAGCATCTTAGAGGTGGACAAGCTAAGGTGGTTCGGACACCTTTGGATGGACCAGGAAAGAACTGCCAGGAAGACGTATGAGACTCGTATGGCCAAGAGTAAAACCGCGCATTTTCTGGGAGGAGATTGGTAAGGAAACGTTCAGGAGGTAGAATATGGACTGCAGTAGGAGAAGGGAGATGGTCTAAGAACAAGACATCTGGTCCAGACTCTGCAAATTGTAACACTACGTAAGCAGTAAAGGAAATGAAATGATTATGAAGAATTTTTATCGAGTTAGACCAGGCTGTGAGATATTTCAAAATATGTACCAGGAAAAATCTTTGACAAAGAAAACAATCTAAAACTAGAAAACCGAGATAAATGAACTGTTGCTGCCTCGAAGTTCTAAATCCGATGTTGGCTACCATGAGCACTCCAATAGCAGCTTCCAATTGATCTGGCCGAAGAGGAGGGAAATTAACTGTACAATAATTTTAAAATTATTTTTGACATGGATTGATATTGTTGTCCTTTTTAGCTAAACAAAAACCTGATTGTATTTTCCTAAGATAATTTGTCTTTATGACTATGAAATGAGATATTACAACTCATTATTAGTCAAGAATTCCATTTTAACCAAATCCTCAAAATTCTATATAAATCTTTCTCATCATCCTAAACCTCTGGTTCTATACTTTTCCAGATCCACCTCAAAGGTTGAAACGGCAGTGACAAGAGATTTATTGTAAAATAAAATTGACAATTGGAGTTCTGGTAATGGCCAGATGCTCAACTCTACATGAGTATTTGCGGCTTTAGCGCACTTACTCAGCCTCCACAGGCTCCACAGTCTACCTGTGATCGGTGAGAAGAATGAGCTGGGATCTCGAGAGTGGGCTCCGGGAACCTTAGGTCGAAAGTGTAAATTTAACTTGTGATTATTTTATGGTTATATTAGTTAAAAATTTTACTTGTTTTATTTTTTTTTCTTTATGTACATGGTTTGATTATATTCATTTTATTTATCGTTTAATTATTTTCATTTATTTTTTTCTTGTAAATTGTTGTATGAATGTGATCATTTATCACTATGACTTATTACCTACTAACGTTGTGGAAGATTGTAATAATTCTAAATGTAATGATTTTCTAAACTTAATTTCAGCATTGTCGTGGTTGTACATTGAATCATTGCCATAGTTTTGGCCTCAATGACGGTCGCAATTGTTAAAATTGTATTATTATACTTTGTTTTCAAGTTTTGCGGTGTAGTTTTAATAAAATTATATTAATTTGTTGATAAGGAAATTAATAGATTATTTTTGGAGATGAATTTTTCCTGTTTTAGTATCAAAAATATCGCTTACGTTTTTTATTTCATGAAATTCGAATTCGATGCACGGGATATGATTATAGGATACACGAAGGGCCTCGGAGCCCGAACGTCATGGAGTTGGTAAAGACTTCATTCCATAGCGGAATGGAGAATTCTTATTCCGGACCGCCCTCACCCTTGACTATTATTAAAGTAATAATTTACTCTGTAATGCCATTACAGCTCCAGGTACGGGAGGAATTCAATAAGCCCTGGAAATTTCATATCCACTCCCATCTTGGATCTTTTGCATTCAATTTGAATTATTAACAGGTTTGAAGTTATTTATAAAATTGATTTACAGCGCCATTATACACTTGAGAGGTTTGAAGATATGCGATGCCGGCAGAATTTCAATTTCGAAATTAACATTTCGTTGGACGAATCTCGTCCAACTTTTTTTCCCCGCTGTGCAAAAATGTTAGGATTGACTTAGTTTCTAGAAAATTTTCGTGATTATTTAAAATTTGATAAATATATAAATATAATTTAAAAAATGTATCTTTTTTAGCCCTGATGAAGCTCAGCCACGTGAGGCTCATAATAAATAGTTTTACGACTATTTGAGTTTTTCCTTGACCACACCTCGACCATCTTCCTTTTATTTATTTATTTTATTACTTGTTTTATTTTAGTATGTGGACCTGTCGATTTGTGTGTTTCAACCTATTTATTCATTAAATTATTTTATTATTATTATTATTTATTTATTTTTTTAAACTTATTTATCCAGTCAAGTATTTCTTTTAACCAACTTTTTATTATATTTTCCTTTAAATCTATATTTAGTTTTGTTTAATTTACGAATAAATTGATATATTTGTATTTAGTGTGAAGACTGGAATTGATTGTAAAAGGAAACTGTGGGGAAAAAAAACTGTTTTCTTTCTTTTTTATTATACCAAATATATGTAATTTATATATGTGGATTGATTAGTATCTTGTAGAATGTAGCGACCCGATGTATTTGGGCAGCATAGATGAATAAAAGCATTTCTATCCCTCTACAGGCGGTCAATCAGCAATCTTGTAGTATAAATATAATTATATTAATATTGATTAATTAATCA
>NW_027113387.1:126996-134019 GCF_000696795.3 Halyomorpha halys
TGAGACCTGCTTTGAAAGGTTGCTACTTTTGCATACATTATAGTTCGTCCTGAATAAATAAAAACATAAACTAAATATAAAAATAAATGAAATTTCATAAATATTCAAAATTTGAATATTTAAATTTGAAATTTCAGCACATGTTTTTGTTTTCGAGATTGTCTAATTTAATTAAGATAACAAATAATGTTTTAACTCTCTTATCCCAAACTAGAGTTCGATAGCACTGTCTCAATAGTAATATTTATGATAATAATATAAATATTCATTTGCTATAAACTTTTTTTTAACCCTTCTAATAATTTTATTATTTCAAAAACTAATACAAAATACAATAATAGGAATATGAATATGTATACATCATTAACATAAATGTCCTTTCTTTGCTTGAAGGGCATTTTAAGGTAAGTTGTGGGATCCGCTCTGTGCACTCACCGTCTGCGTTGTCATAATTAAAACATTAATAAATTATTAAAGATAAAAGTGCTACCACTAATAAAGTTAAGTGGGACTTCAGCTTCGTGTCTTGTTGAAGTCAATTGTTTTTTTTTTAACGAAATAATAAATTTGTTTAAACGATAGTTCCTTCTATTTAATAAATATGCTTCCCTAGTTAATTAATATTATATCAAATATAATAATTATAACACAAATTTCATTTTCCTTGAAATTCTATTTCTATTCATTCTATGATACTGTGATAAGAAATAGGTTTTAAGGCGACTGATATAAAATCATAGTTATCAATGAATCGACTTGGGCATAATAGTTTGTAACTGAAAACACTTTAAACTTGGATACATCAATTAAGGGTTCCCTTCATAATGACGGAGAAAAGTAAAGGCAGTTGAGAGAAAGGGCCAAAAAAAAAAATTAAATGTCTTCATTTTGCGTTAAAAATGTTTCTGTTTCCGTGAAGTTTCCCTTGTCTCCAGCAGGCGCTTTATGTATACAATGCCGTATAACAAACTATCCGAGATTCAAGTTACATACAACAGATTATTCAGAAGAAATTTGCGTTTATTGAAGATTGCAGAAATACCATGGCAACTGTAATAGAATAAATTTTAATGTAAAAAAATAGCTATCTTTAGTTTGATTTTTACACAAAAATATTAAGTGAGTTAAGACGTGAGGTAAATATCACTATCTCGCCTGCATGTCTCAATCCAAATTAAAACCACTACTGCTATAACTACAATAATTACTACTACTATATAATATAACCACTACTGCTATAACTACAATAATTGCTACTACTATATACTATAACCACTACTACTATAACTAAAATAATCTAGATATCGATAGTAAATTTGTTGGACATTTGAGTTGATCCTGATGCAGCATTGTTGTAAGGAACACTTTCGTAGTAAATTAATGATATAAAAGAATTAGTAAACAACTAAATATAAGAATCGACGGATTTATAAATAAATATTATGTTTCAAATTATTTTATTTAATCTCAAAAACTGTTTTATAAGCAATGCCGAATTTATATGGACCGTCTTAATCTTCAAGGATAAATTAATATCTTTCAAGCTATACAGAAATGGCAGTTTTTATATTGTTCAATATTTATAGAGTCTTTAAACTGTAATATTGGATGAAGTAGTTTAATTTTATAATGAAAAGTATAAAATTAACTTTTTTCATTTCCAATAGGCAGCATAAAAGTTTAATTTGAGTTTTAACTTTTATTGGTAGTTAGCGTTAAAAACAGTCTCTTTACACTATTATTTACAATGTGAGCTATAAAATTTGTTTTTCTAATCAATTATGATCTATTTATTTAAAATAAAAGCATGATATTTCTTGGGGATTAAATACTTAATATGAAAATATTCAAGGCATCTAACTGTCTAATATTATTAATTATTTATAAATTATCAGTAAAACAGTATGAAAAAAAACACTGTACATCATCTTCCCTGACTCGGTTTCGATTGTGCTTGATGATCGATGATATATGAACTAACATTCTTATTTACTAGTGTAAAACTTCGCTATTGTATCGGGAATTACAAATAAAGATAATAGAGGATTACATCAAATAAAGGTTCATAAAGTTCCATTCGCAGTTACCCAACCACAACCTGAAGATTGAAGCACAGGTCATCCTGTTATAAATTTTATATTTATCAGTTCTGTTATTGTCACTCTAAAATTTTATTTTATCTTAATTTAATTTTTTTCTCTTCATCTTTTTCTTAAATTTACTTTCTTTTTTTCCCATTAGAAGTCAATTTTTTTTTAATTTTGTTAAATCCATAAATTTCATTGTTGTTTGTTATTAACTGTACTTTTATCTTTTACTAAGAATTATTATTTAAATCTATTTTTACCTGATTTTTTTTTGTTTGATTCATAATATTGTATATAGTTATCTCTTTTGTATAGGACTATATTCCCCCATAACCAATTGTTAAAAAAAATGTACCTTCTACTTTAATCATGTAAGGCCCACCAGGCCTATCTGATATTAAATAAATAAATTTAAAAAATAAAAACTTCACTCTTCTTCAATGCCATTTGTTTATTTATTTTGTTTTATTTGATGGGATATTATTAGTAAAAATTCAAATGCTATCACTAAGGGTAGTTGATGAATCTGGGTTTACTTAAAAAATTATTGAGTATGGACATTTCAATAAGATGTGTCTAACTGTAGTATTGTTATTACTATTGTATAGGTTTATTGACATGCAATACTAATAGACATGGCATTATATCGACTTTTTTTGTATAGAATTATAACTATCTAAATTAGATACCGTTAATTAGGAGAAAAACCTAGCAGTTGAAAGTAATACTGACCAATTTAACTCCACTTGTTTTATTAAACATGTAGATTTATTATCAACAGCACTAATGTGCATTGTTACATACTTTGAATCTAGTAAGTATCCCAACTGATTTTCTATTGATGTATCTGTGTATTTGTGTATACTTGCCTACCCTTGCTAAAAGGTTTGTGACTAAGAGATGTTATTCATTGTGATAACGTATTGGTACATATTTTTCACAGTATGTGGGGTTTTGAACAGCAGTAATACGAAAAGATCATTTTTTCTCTCATAGAAAAATAATAATGGAAATATTCAAGAACTAATATTTTGAGTCGGCCTCAAGGCTCTATAGACGTCATAACTTTTTCAAGAGTTTTGCAATCTATAGCATTTCTTAAGCAAGGATAACACAAATGGAGAGAGATCTATTTTGACAGCTGGGTCGGATGGCGAGACTTACAAAATTCCCTTGTTTGATCTCGAGTGACGATAGTGCTTCGTGCCTGAATTCCCTCGTGGACACTTGTTAATTTGTTTAGACAAGGACAAACAACGTGGCGCTGCACATCAAAGAAGATAGCCGCTTTCGCGTGATCTTGCCCAATGCTTTCAGGGAATCATCGAGAACTGTGTATTTTATGAACTTGAACTAAACATTTCTTATTGGTTCAAGACCACTTGTCTTCTATTAGCATTATGAAACACCACTTATCACATTGTTCCAGACATTCCGTCTTCCAAGCACTAAAAAAATAAGAAACTGAGGCTGTATTTTTACAGATACAGTTTTAAAATTGTACATGCAATTCCGATTGTAGTACATAAATTAATATAAATAATATAATAATAAACAATATAAATAATTTACTTAAAAATTATTTTCGTTATTATGTGACGTACTTAACTGCCATCCCCACTCCTCTCAATACATACGGTTCACTCTGCCTTTGACTTCCGTCAAAACAGTTATGAATTCTGTCTCATTCATTTTTATTTGATTTGATTCTTATCCCTTTTCATCTTTTAATTTGTACTTTCTTTAATATTTCTTCTCTTTATCTGTTACTATTTCCGTTTTCATTTATTGTTTATAACCTTTAATTTTTCTTATTAAATTTTACGTTTCATTGTATACCCCTGTTATTTTCCACTTCTTGTTTTTGTACTTATGTCAAGTGTTTGTATCTTTTTTAGTCCTGACGAAGCTCTGCAACGTGGGGCGAAACGTAGGCTCAAATAAAAATAGTACTCCAAATTATATTTGAGTTTTGTTTGACCGCACCAGGACCAAATTCCATTTATTGATGCACACGTTCAATCACCAATATTCCAAAAAATTAATACATTTAGTGATCGATTTATGTTCCTTAATCTATTACGCCTTCTGAATATTTTTTTTTTATAACTGAACCTGTCTATTTAAAAAGGAGAAGAAAGACTTTCATTGCTTGAATATTCTGGCCATTAAGTTCAGCATCACAGAGTTTAGTCCTGAAGTATGGGTATACGATAATCCTTTTAAATATTTGAATTAAATAAAATACAATTCGTGACGGAAAATTTAAACAAACAAATAATTAAACTACTCGTTGGCTTTGTAAGTTGTTTAAATCTTCAATAACAAAAGGATTTTGTTTTAATAAAATTATTTAAATGGATAATCGGAAGCCTGATTTAGTAGATTTGGGTTAAGAAGGGGCGTCACTAGACAGATGTATGTAAAAGCCGATTGGTGGTATCGGTGTAGAACCAATCGAATCATTGTTTTAGTTATATGCATATTTACTGAGTATTTTTTTAAAAATTTAAGAAAGAAAACAACTATAGTCTGTAGATATTATTTAAAAAAATATATCCTAAATTAATTTACTGTATTATTAGCAAAGTATAATTATATATGTATTTGTGAATTAAATATGTTATTAAACCTTACAGTCCAAAATCCTTCGTAAAATTCTTAATGCTCCTTACTTTGTCACAAACGAAATCATCCATCAGGACCTCAATATCTCCTATGTTGCCGATTTGGCCAGAACCAGATACCAATCCTTCCATTATAAACTTCCCAACCACCCTAACCAACTCGTTTCTAACCTGGCTTCTTCTTCACTACCTAATAATCCTCCTAGACGTCTGAAAAGAAGATGGCCTCGATATCTTCTCCTTTAGAAATGTTTTTGGAGTTCTATCAATGTGTAGATTCTCCACATGTTTTTATCATGTCATAATATCACTTACGGCAAATTTAGTTGATGTGTATATATGTATACTGTTGTAAATAACAATAAATAAATTATTAAAAAAAAAATATGTTATTGATTATATCAGTAACTTATTATGAACTTAACATTAATAAAATGAATATATAAAGCCATCTTACGATCAAAATAGGCAGTTGAAGGTGTTGGGCTAGAATGAAACACTCAAATGGTGATCATTGGCGAACATCCGAGACGTAGGTGGGTGGATTATTTTAGATCTGGTTCTGACATTCAGAAATGTTCTATAGTTGGTACTGTAGGTAAAAACCTCTGATTCTCTAATTTTTTTTTTTTTTAATTTTTATAATAGTTATTATTATTATCTTAGAACTTACAAATAATTTAAATGAACCCGAATGATTATTATAGCATATCGTTTAAATTAAATAAATTTTATCCAATTTAAGTCTCAAAACAATCCTTATTTCTTTATAAGTCTAACGTTCATCCTCAAGGAAAATCTTAAATACATTATTTTTTTAAATATCTTTATTGAGAATTACAACTGTACATAACAATACATCTATTAAATTAGCTGTAAGTTTATGATGTAGTGATACAGGCGTGTAGAGAAACTACCCATTGGTAGCACTCTCACGTTTTTAGATAAGAAGGTCTCGAGGCCATCTTCTTTTTAGGCAAAACACGAATTTAGAACCTCGTCAATTTTAAAAACTTTATGCAGACTATCTGGCCTGGTCACTAATTTCTTTCCAAAATTACACCATTTTGTTAATTCTTCACATTAAATTAAACTTTTAGACGTCACATTATTCTTTATCACACCAATATTTGTAAACTTTAAACAATATTTGTAACATTCAAAAAGAATTTGAGAATTGCCAAAATAGGAGAATTTCGGACTGACATTGACCTGGGCGGAAGAGCTAGTTAACTTGAAGGTTAATTAAAAAAGCGGAAAGTTAATTAAAATTGATGTGGTTCTAAATTTCTATTTAAGATTGGCCCCGAGGATGGCCGAAATATTTTGATGTTTTTTTGAGGTTTAAATTGAATAAAATTTATTTTATTAAAACAATAATGACCAGTCTCAAGTAAGTGAAAAGATTATATATAGAGCATATAGGTTTATTTTAATCATTTATTTATTCTACTATGTACTTAATACAATAACCTTATTTGTTATCATCTTTAATTTTACCAATATTTACAACATTCATGGTGTAACTAGACTTGTCACTCATAATTTTTCATTTTCCTAAAATACAATTTTTATTAGAGACATACACTTTTAATAACTAAGTACATCATGTAAATAAATTAGATCATTAATAAAGTCTCATTGTATTTTATTTACCATTAGAACGTATAAAACCATGTTAGTATTTATAAAAATTAAGGAATAAGTCCATTTTTTTGGAACTACGGTCATGTGAGTTCCGATGTACTCAGTTATATAATGTACGCCTCCAACATGATAATTAAGTCTCAAATAATATTTAAAGACATTATTAAAATTGATTTTTTTTTTAAATTCTATTTTAGACATAATTAACATGTTCAATGCGCACATAATGGAACTGAGTACATTCTGACTTGCTCGACTGTAGTTCAAGAAAAATTGGATCTATTCACTGTTTTAGGTACGGCTTAGGATTTCCATTAACAGAATTTCTTCATGTAATGGATTTTCGGAAAAATCCTTTAGCTTGGTATGCTCTTAGGTTTTCTAGGGTTCAACGCGTTTCTATGTCAGCTAACATTTCAGAAGTTATCTTCAGCATGAAAGTTCTTGGTGATTTTATTTTAATTATGTGCTCGACTAAGATTACCAATGCACGAACAATTAATAACAGAGTAAAAAATAGTATTTTTTTTTAATAGAGATTTACTTTTCTTATATAACATATACATGTTTATGTTTACTTTATTAGTGCTAAGAATAAAAAAAAAAAAACGTTTCTCAATTCATCAATCAATAATTGATCAATAATAATAAAAAGATACAGA
>NW_027113387.1:134069-147743 GCF_000696795.3 Halyomorpha halys
TGATAGGGAAAAACAAACGGTAAATTTTTTTAATTCATCTATAAATAGTTGTGGATTACAATATATTCATTATTTGAGCTTAGCAGTTAGATTTACTTCAATTAATTAAAAGTTCAGCTAGTATTGCTCTCCACGTTACGAGGGAATCTTAAACTAAGTCAGCAGATTGCCACATAATTGTTTTCAGAACATGGATGTTAGTTTTAAATGGTTGCCCATCTGCATGAAAGGCTTCTAACTGTCTTTCGCTGTAATAAAGATTATATGGCTGTGCTTCAGTTTATGGTTTAACATTTAAGCATCACTCAGTAAGTATGAGATGTTGAGACATAAAAATGTTACAAGTCGAAATAAAAACTTAATTAATTGTATCTAAGATGGCTTCAATAATTTCTTTGATAATTAAAACTGGTCTTTAAAGCAACAAAGGCATAATTGCCGTCATCACTAATAACCGAAAGTATTCCTCGTCAAGTATTTTATTGTTTTTGTTAACGATCGTTCTCATTATTATGCTTTTTTATGTCCTGGCATCAATTTTTTTTTTTAGTTAGAATCCTAATAATTATTATTATATAGCATAAAACTATATTTTCAGAGTAGAGGGGCTTTACTTTTTTTTTAATCGAATGCTAAGATCTCATATATGTGGTGCACTGTCATCGGGGGCCAAAAATAACACAAGAAACTAAAAAAGTAGGTTCATCTCAGTTCAAAAGTAATTTTTTTTTCCATAAAGGGTAGTGATTTTAAAATATTGTCATTCTTTCCCTACCTTTATATGTTACCTAGATATAAGCGTATCAAACCCCTGATCGGCCACCATTTTGAAAGCAGAAGGCAATGACGGGTTTTGAGGATCGCCTTATGGTGAAAAGTGATTTTTTTGCTGCATTTGAAAATAAATCGACCTGGAATTCTTGAAGAAAAGCGGACGGAACGAATAATTTTTAAATTCTACATATTTGGATTCGCAAAACCTCAAATTTCAAGACGTTAATTTTTACTTTCCTAGTCGATTACATGAACTCTTTAATTTATTTATTTAGAAAATTGTAACAAACAATTTGACCAGATGGCAACATCTATCGGTCGGCGTAAAAATAGCATACAAAAATATCCGAAAAAGAAAATTAAATATTTGTTCAATAATAAATTATAAAGTCGTTTTGGAGGGTGTGACGGCTTATAAGCTAAAGTATTCAATTTTGAAATTATTTCTAGTGATAAAACAAATTAATTAACCTAATAAAGTTAAATACAGAAAAATTTTCAAATATTACTAAAAACAAACAAAATTTAGATAATTTGTAAAAGGTCATAAACTAATGGTAGTATAATACTAATATATAGAATTTTAACAAATTTAATAATGTAATGCAATAAATTAATAAATGATATAATACTTATGAGGATAATAATAATTTACAACTGATAAATTTATTTTGATAAAGATAATAGCTTTTTTAAAGCACGTAAGAACTTGTCTGAAAATCAGAACAGAACTCATATGAAGGTTCAGAGGTGTAGTATTTTGTAAGGAAGTACTGTTACTATTCTAACGGTTGTGCTAGGAGGTGCTTGGTTAAATCATGCTTTACCTCCAGATTTTTCCCCAACTAAGGGCACCAACATTATGACGCTGGGTGGATCCAAAAGAGCTTCCGAGCCCACAGGGTTGACTCACAGCTAGAGTAACAGAATAAATAATTATCTGTCGCAGGTGGATTCAAATTCAGGTCCTTGGAATTACAGCACAGAGCTTTACCACTAGGTCCCACCGCTCCCCATACATATAGAGCCAGACTTATTCGGAATATAATAATGTAGATGTCTCTAAGTTGAGATTACTTTGATTAGTACTTTCTTACAGCTATTAAGTTTTTTTAGTTTAATAAAAATAATAAACCCAAATTCATAAATTCACTTAAACTCCCTGTTTAACGAATGACAAGCAATTTGCGTTCTTTCGTTTCAAGATTTGTTTTAGCTCCTTTTGAAATTAAGATCGCTTTGAAGTGGAAACAGGAAGTTTTAGGAATTGATTACCTCAAATGAGAGGTTCGTAACTGATGGATCGTTCCATTTTCTTACCAGCATTTTATTTCCTCATGAAATATGAGCAGGCATATTTTTTTTCTTTTTCGACTTCTGATTTATTTCGGTGGGCCACTTTTCAATATCCAATTCGGTGAGAGAATATTGAAAGTCAATAGAAAACCGGCGGTTCATCCAATTTGGGCCGGGAGCGGTTGGAATTAGTTGGCTTGGATATAGATTAGCAACTTGTTCCAAAGGTCGCTTCCACGGTATCGGCTTAATGGAAGATGGTTATCTTAACTCCTCGCAAAATATTAGCATTAGGCTGATTAGATCTTGGAGTTGTTGGGGGGGAGTTTGGAACTGGTTAGTAAATAGTGGCGCGGCTCTGAGCCAATCGTTCAGTTATTGGCTCTGTTTAATGGTCATCTCTTCACGTCAAAGCCTTATCTAAATCGGCATTGGGCCGCCTTGGTACCGCATTAGCCTCAGCATTCCTTCCTTATTGGTGAGGAGCGAGGGATCGAGTTCGCCATGCCGGGTACTTACAGCCGATCTACCTACTTATCGGAATTCATATCGTTTGTGAATCATAATAATCATACTTAGCGAACTATGATTTCAACACTACCATCTAAAGTTCTCCACAACCCCCCTCCACTGAATTCAAACCTTTTTTATTTTATTGAAACTTTACAACTGTATAACATAAACACAAAACTATTAGGTGTAATTTAACTTATAGTACAATGGCCTCATACAGTGTTGTGGAGAATCTTTCACTTGGTAGAACTCAAAAACATTACTAAAGTAAAAGGTCTGGAGGCAATTTTCTTTTAAGACGCCTAAAAGGATTATCAGGTATTGAAGAGGAAGCAAGGTCAGAAACAAGAGGTTAGAAAGGATCGTTATTAGTTTTAGCCAAATCTGCAACATACGGAACATTTAGTTCCATGTAGATGATTTTATTTGAGAAAATATAAGAAGCATTATAGAATAGATTTACGATGAAGGGTAAAGATGATTTGATGGTATTTATTGTAATTCTACAGTTTCAAATTCCTGTAATGAATATAAATATAAAAATAAAGAAAAGAAAAAAATGCACGATCAAATATTTACCTTGAACATAAATAAATTTGAGTTTGAGAACTTTCTTATTTTGCATAAAGAAGGCTCAGAACAAAAATTAAAATACTGGAAGATTATAGATTGACCGTGTGTAAAGATGAAAGGAATATGGTCCGGGTGCGGTCAAAAAACTCAAATAGTAGAATTATACTATTTTATTGAGCCAACGTTTCGCCCCACGTTGCAGGGCTTCGTCAGGGCTAAAAAAGATACAAACACATAGTTACAAAAGGAAAACAAAAACATAAGTGTAAAATAACAGGGGTATAAAATGTAAAAAAGTAAGATATTTAAAGATTTAATTAATAATTTTTCTTATTATATCTTACTTTTTTACAATTTATACCCCTGTTATTTTACACTTATGTTTTTGTTTTCCTTTTGTAACTATGTTTTTGTATCTTTTTTAGCCCTGACGAAGCCCTGCAACGTGGGGCGAAACGTTGGCTCAATAAAATAGTATAATTCTACTATTTGAGTTTTTTTGACCGCACCCGGACCATATTCCTTTCAAAAATTAAAATACTTTGAAGCACTATATATTTCATGAAACTTCTATAGTGTTGTAAATTTTAAAATAGATTCCAAAGTCCTCAATAATTTTTTTACCGTCACAACAATAGTTATTTTAAATAAATATTTAAGTGTTTTTAATTCTCCTACTAATTATAATTTTTAATTCGAACGATTTATTGTATTTTTTTTTTTAAATGATTCTGATTTTTTACCTTTTAATTTTAAAATAATTGCAATTTTTTACCTTTCTTTATTTTTATAATTATATTATATAATTATTAGTATAATTATTTTATAAGGTTGGAAACACCTCTCATCCCGGAGAAGGTTATAGCTTACAATGAGGAGGTGTTTGGAGAACTAGGCACCATATTTTTTTTCTATTTCAATTATCATATTTTATATCTGAATGCGAACGAAGTAGGTGTGTTTTTTAGATGTACATAATGCTCTTTTGATGTCTAAATTGGTGAAAATTAGGACAAAGACTAATAAATTATTTGTTTGAGACTACAATGGCCTTCCTTTTATTTTAATTTTTTTTTTTTGTATTTTTAAAAAAGTAAATTAAATTTATTATTGTAGAATTGACTTAGAAGTTGAGGAAGAATGTTCGACAAAATAGTTTTTTTTTCCTACGCAGCCTAAAATATATTATATAATGAGTATTCTATTCACGTATGAGTGTGTAACATGCAGGTTCCACATAATGTTGCATATCCATACTCTACCATAGCTCTTAGTGATGCCTCTTTTCTCTTTGAGTTTGTGTTAGCACCCTCCTCACCTCACCAACGTGAACAATCAGCCCTACACACTTTTCAGACGCACCGTGTTGAAGGAATGCCCCGAGAGATGTAAATGTGGACCGCTGTAAATCTGTTGGAGGGGTTGTAAAAGAGAGTTGAGGTCATTAGACTCGCACATAAACATTAATCCGACCTAGGCTTTTTCACTCCCAGACAACCTCCCTTATTTATACTGACCCTGTGTCATGCATCTTTCATGCCGGCAACCACTCCTTGCAATTACCCTTCCAGGAAACTGCCGGAAATTCAGTATCATCCCTTTGGCTTCAAGCTGTTTTTAAAACAGGCGTATAATTTCAGGTAGTGAGTGCTTTGAAGGAATTAAAAAGAATCAAAAGGTTTCACTTATTTATCTGCGTCGAGTTGGGAGTAATTTTTGCTCGTCTCGAAATATCAATTTATTTAAAATTCAGGGTAACCATAGTCACCTTTACTACTTTTAAATTTATGGGTAAGATTTCAAAAACTAAGTATTGCCGTAATCAGAGCCCGATTTAACCCGGAACCTTCCTTCTATAGTAAATGAGCCCAAGAAGGAAAAAAGGCTAGTTATTTAACGCCAATTTATGAATAATTTTATGAAAACTATTTAAAATTGATATCGTCAAAATTGATGAGTCTGCCAAGTATAGTTAAAAGATATAAAAATTGCAGTTTCAAAACGTTAATAAAATCCAACAACACTAGAAAACCTCATAGAACATCATTTAGAGTAGAATAAATTTACTAAAATGTGAACCGGAACAGAGCTAGTTCAATAGTTCCTGATTTCATTTTTTTTTTTTTTAATCAACATTTCATAAAAAAATCTGAAAAATCAATAGTTAGTGAATTTATTGGGAGAAATCAATATTTCAAGAACCACGAGACGTCCAGATGACTATGAGCATTCAAACTAAAGCTAGTTTAATGGGCTATTAAAATATTTTATGACTACTGTTAATTTTTTATGAGAACAAACATCTACACGTAAGATATTATTTTTTCTGTCCAATTTTATTAAAATTAAAATTGAGTTATATTTAATTATTTCTAATAAACAAAAATAGAGATACTTTCGAGGGGGATTTTAAAAAAAATTGGAAACTTAGCCCCATACTACACATAAATTCTATTTAAATTAGAAAAATATTTAGCTAATACTAAAGGCTACTTAGATTTACATTGATTACAGTACAATTAATATCGTTTTGAAACAAATTTAAGGGAAAAATAAATGTAAAATCAAATATATAGAGCAGCATTTCTAATTAGTAAATTTACCTTAAACGTTCCCATAATATCCCAGATATATACCTGCTTTAAATATATAATTCCAGTTTCGTAAAAAATTTCGTTTCTGAGCCAGGCCAAACAGACAGGCATAGACAACTTTGTGAGATTGAGTCCTATGGACTCGGGGAACAATAAAACGGGTATTTCCGGCGGAAACACAGATTTGAAATTTCTCATGTTTGCAACATTCCCTCATTCCACGTAGTTAATACTTAGATAAGTAAAAATGCAAATTAAAATTTGGTTACCGCATATTTGTAGGAAATGTTAAAAAATAAGAAAGGTATTTTTAAAGAAAAGGGGAAAAAAAATTACATTGGCTACTGCAGATAAGTTTAGGATAGGCACATTCTCTCCCTCTCAGATTCCAAAAGCATGAGAATTAGATTGCATTTATTATGCAAATGTGATGCATATCACACATACGCTTTCTCTATTTTGGAATCGATCCTATATTATGGAAGCTTTGAACTAGTTCATACGTTAATATTTTGTGGAGGTATGCAGAGGAAATGTATCCTAAATTAGGAGCTTTCTCAAATATGTCTGGCTGTATTTAGAAAACAGACGAGATTAATCTTTGTATATAAGTTCTCTGCTCAAATAGAAAAAAATTATAGGTCAGCTTTTCCTTCCAGAACGGTTTTTCACATCCCATTTTCAACTTTCGTTGATGTAAAGGTAGCATGAGTTTTGAATATTCTTTTTTTCGTTTAATAAAATACAACGATGGCATATTATAGAATGCAATCAAATCCACAGAATTACATGCTTGTAATATTTTGTTTTTATTTTGCTTTACAATCTTGAAGAGGTGTAAAAGTGATTCATATCTAACACTATGTTGCCTGACCTCAGAGTTATTATATGTAAAACTATATACTGTTTTTTTGGGTTTTTTTTTTTTTAAGTAACGATTTTCTTGGTTACTAAGGGCTGAATTCAAAGACGGCCTCAAATATAAATTTTCACTTTTAGGTTAAATTTCAAATAAATTTTAATTAGGGCGAATTTTTATGTACTTCTTATGACTTAGCTACATACTACCTTAAGTTAGCGAAACTAACTACTATTACTATATAACTACTATTGGAGTATGTTCAGCCCTCAAATGTCTTTTGAGGTTGATATTTTCAATATAATATTATATAAGACGAAAAAAATCATAATCTGGAAATTTAAAGCCCCTTGAATATTGAATGTGGAAGCCGTCTCTTAACCTTAACGTTATAAAAGCACTAGGAAGCACTGCTTACCTACTTAAGTAAGGTAAATGGCCGCTTAAGTTAAGTTGTAACCGAATATTTTTCCACTCAGTTGTAAAAGTGAGTTATTCTTATTATTTTTGATTTCAATGTCAAACATTTTCAATCGAATAAGAAGAAAAATATATAAGCACTCCTCAAAATACGATGTTTTTATTTTGTTGTATTATAGGTATTTTGCGGAGGTTCCCATGGAACCCTATCACATGTTATTATTTTTAAAAAATCATTCTAATACTACTCGTAATACATACTATCCAAATCCTCGTTTGAATGATAATTCAATTTTATTTAATGACAAACTAAACTAATAAAAAAATTTAAAATATTAGAAAGTTTCCAGCAAATTATATTTTGAGTGCTTACAACGTTAATCGCTGTTATAATGTTATTCATATGAGTAGAAAGATCAGTTATTTATTTTTTATTGTTTAGTGATATAATATTGATTGATTCAAAAAAATAATACTTTGTGTTATTATTTGCAACGTTTATTTTATCAACGACCTCAATAAAATATATTACAAGTTCAAAAAATATATACAGAGAGATAACGTAATTTGGTATTTAATCTATAACTTAATCTTTTGCCCAGTTAAACCTCCTTACTTTTAATTTAATTTATTATTTAACGAGCTTTTCTTTTATCTCTTTTTCCCATGTTTATTAACTTCTAATTCTCTTAAATTATTTACTCGATTAAAGAAAAGATCATTTATCAAGGTAATATTAGCAATTATATCATAAATATGCAAACATGCAGAACAGTTTTGGCGAAACAGAACCGAGAAGCAATATGATAGAAATACCGGGCATACCACAATGACCAGATATTTCATCTGGGTCCGGCTAAGCTATCATTAATCACAAGTTGATATTGACCGTTGTGCGGTTGTATATTTCTTTTTATATTATTTCATTAGGTTTGTGGTTTGTTTATAAAGCAACCTAAAAAAGAATAAACTTCAGAAGTAAAAAAAAAAAAAACCGACTGGAAATAACGCACAAATTTAATTGATATTTCGAATGGCATTTTAATTTAAGAATTGATAACCATGAATTTAGTTATGAAAAACTTGCTCTCTGGTAATATTGTTCTTATTTTGTTACAACAAGAATATATGCACGAACTAACGTCTAAAAAATATTAATGAAATTAACAATGAATATGGATGAAAGTCTCTTCCTCCTAACTGTAGTTTTTAGAAAAAAAAAATAAACGTCAAAATTAATATCTTATCATTAAAACTACAGTAAAATCCATTATTTTTTTTAAATTATTTATTTAATGTAATTTACAACTGTACATAACAATACATCTATTAAATTAGGTAAATATGTAGTATGTTTCATATACACTTGAAAATCTTGGGAAGGAACCACCCATTGGTGGTACTTCAAACATTAATTTAAATTAGAAGGTCCCGTGGCGATCTTCTTTTCAGACGCCTCGGAGCATTATCAGGGATTGTTAAGGATGAAAGATTAAGAATTAATGGGTTAGGATGGTTTAGGAGTTTGGAATGAAAAGACCCATACCTGTTTTGGGTCAAATCTCCAACGAATGGGATGTTAAGGTCTTTGTGAATGAGTTTATTTGTGACGTAATAAGGAGCATCAAGGATTTTACGTAGGATTTTGGGTTGTAACGATTGGATGCGGGAAGAATTTGATGGTTTGGTGGACCCCCAGAGCTCAATTCCATATGTCCAAATTGGTCTGATTATTGTAGTGTATACTAATTTTTTTATAGTGAATGGGAAGTTTAAAGCGTTTGTCAAGTAAGTGTTGTAGCAATCGGAATCTACGAGCAGTTTCTTGTCGTTTCAGTCTTGTATATGGATTCCAAGTAAGTCTCTTGTCAAGATGGAGTCCTAAGAATCGGATCTGTTCAACAGGCATTAGTGGTGTATTTAGAAAGGATACTGTAGGACAGGAGGGCAGAGGTTTACGACGGAGAGTAAAGGTGATCTGGTGCGATTTGTCAGGATTTATTTTGATTCTCCAGTTTTTACACCATTCTTCAATAGATGTTATGTAAGCCTGTAGTGTTTGTGATGCATTAGTTGGGTCGTTGTTTACAGAAAGTATACATGTGTCATCAGCGTATGTTGTTAGGACTGTGTTAGGGTGGGTTGGGATGTCATCTGTATAAACCGTATAAAGAATGGGACCTAAGATACTACCTTGAGGAACACCGGCGGACTGAGAAAAGAGAGATGAGTAGGCTAGAAATTCATTATTTAATTTTTTTTTTTTGATGTTTTGAAATTATTTAAAATTTAGTAAATTTCTTTTATTTATAGTTTATTACCTAAATCAAGGATTTTTTAATTATTATTATTACTTTATTTCAAGTCACAAATGATACCGAAGAAAAATTTTAAAAAAATGGTAAATGGGTATTCTGTCGTAAAATAAATGGTTGCTTACTTATAAATATCTCTTGAACAAACCCAATAAGAGCTCTCTCTCGGAGGAACATTTTAAATTATACTTTAAAAAGGGTTTATAGTTATTATAGCTACAGCCTTCTTATTTTATTATCATTACAATCAGTGATACGTTATTCCTATACTTCAATAATAATTGATTCATTAAAGTAATAATTTTTATCACAATTACAGGGAGTGGCTTTTTTTTCTTTTTTTTTTTTTGCGGGGGACTCACATAGAGGGACCATTCCAGCTGGTGGTTTTGAAGGTGTGGGTTACTTCAGGCTGCAGAGCCAGAAGTCCTTCCCTCAAGGGGGCAGTGGTTTGCCACCTCTTGGTGGATGGGCGATCTCTCGGAATAGATGGATAGCACAGACTTTCAATCCATCAAAGAATTTGATGTGCCTACAGCCTATGAAATTTGGCACAGACGTGAGTTGGGACTCCTCACTTATGACTCTATTCTTGGCCCACTGGAGTGTGGTTCCTCTGACTATTCGCCGTAGGAGGGAATTCTGGAAGCAAGACAGGGAGTAGCAGAAAACCTTCTATATTTTAAACGAGTGTGATGGGGTAGAGGTAAGGGATGTAAGAATGTCTCAGGTTAGTGGGGAGTCCTCTAGTAGCCAACATACCATACACGGGCGAGCAATGTAGGTCTTGTCAACATTTTTATCAAATAACCTTAGCCTTATCGTGACTCAGCGAGCTTACATTTTCGCACAGAACGCTTCCCATATCACAAAATCTTGTTATGAGTTGACAATCTTGTAGGGATGCATTCTTAGGTACAATGGAGAATTTTCAAACCGAGCATATATGTGGCAATCTTATTACTGATGAACGTTCTTGTTTATTGAACTTTTATAAAACTTATTAGAAATAACGAATTTTATAAATACATTTTATGTCCAACAGGACATACCAACCGTTATCAATTACATTCAGATTGTCTACAAAATACGTTAAAAAAACGTCACGACTGACTCACAGTATCATTTCTTTAGAAGTCCGGAAATAGCTAGATAACTGAACTTGACTAACAATGAAATAGATATAATAACAAATAGATAAACACGTTTTTAAAAAGAATCGTAAATTATTTAGTGAAATCCGATTTTTAAATAATCAAATTTAAATTATATTTACAAAGGACTTTACTTTTTCCTCTTGACAATCTTCGACGAGCCCGTAGGTACACAAGTGTTTGTTACAGGGGAAAAAAGTAAGTGGTTCTGCTGCAACGATTACTTGAGAGCTGGCAGCCAATTACTAATTCAGAGTTAAATTAACAAAAGTTGTTAAAAATTAGGTTGTTAGTTAAACTCTGAATGAGTAATTCAATTAAAATAATTTGAGAAAAGTTTCAATTGTTGTTTTAATATTTTTTTGAACCTCAACTGTTATGACGGTGCTAATAAAAACTAAATTGAAATGATAGACTTTTTAATAGCATATTATAGCCCTCAAGTATTAGGGTTTATAGGAGCGATTCCAAAAGTGGGTACCACAAGCATATACCAGGGTCGCAGCAACCGAACGCGACTTTCTCAAAATATAACAAAAAAATATTATATAATACAATAGCAAATATACGGTGTATTGCAGCATTTACTTTACATTTCTTTTTTTCCCTAAATACTGAACCACTTTAAGGATAATTGTCGCAACATTTTTATATATTTTCAGCTCAACAAGAATGCTGAGAAATTAGTTTAACTTAAAGAAGTTTTGGAAGCGCTAGTTAAAGGCACCAATGAACTATAATACATGCTAATAGTTTAAATATATTTCGGTTAATAATATATTAAGGTTTTCAGTCCAGAGATTCCATTGTTAGGACGAACTGGACGAATCTTAATATTTATTGGCGTAAAACAGTGGGGCTTCAGATGTCGGGGTGTATTATTGACTACAACAAAAATTTAAGCCATAAAAAAAAAACTCAAACATTTCCTTTATCTTTATTTAAAGCCTGGCGTTTCCGAATCACTTTGTTACCTACAACAGCAACAACGTTACAACAAATAATAAATACAATTACATATTTCTTTTTAAATTATCTTTAATTATTACAATCTGTAAAAATTATATTATATAAAATAATAATAAAGGCTTAGTGAACCTGAAAGTTTAATGCCGATACCAGCAATCTAAATACGTCAATCTAGTGATGTCCCTCTGAACCCAAGTCTACTAAATCAGTTATAACGCAATCCTCCCATCTACGTTTCGGTCTATTCGAGCAGTTACTCGTTGGTTCAGTGTTTATTAATACTTTAGGGATCCGTTCGTTACTAAGCTCCACAACTTAAAACCCGCAACTCAATAAACTGAAATAAATAAAAATCTCTCAATTCCTTGTTGTGTAGCCTCCCAAATTCTCCACTTTATTCATCATTGGTCCGAATATTTTACGTTATAGTTTATTTTCAAAAACCTTTAGGTGTTGTTCTTCCCTTAAGGTTAGAGGCTACGTTTTGCATCTATAATGAAAATTGGAATGGATAAGAGTTTTGTAAATTCTTACTTTTAATTTTTTTGCAAAAATGTATTTATAAATGTAATATTTAAAAAATATTATTTAGCATATATATTATAAAAATATTAAATAGCATTTAATAAACTAATACAAAGCAGTATTTATTATAAATTAATTATAATAAATACTGTAAATTATAACTTATTTTTTGTGGCTTTTATCAATATAATTGTATTTCCTCATTCATTTTTTTTTTTAATAAAAAAGAACCAACTTACAATCAAGTGTAACGACTCTCCACATTCAAAGGAATTAAACTTCTAACTTACTAATCATTATTCTGTTGTGTTTTTACTGAACATTCCTCACACAAATATGTATTAACCCTAGCTCTGTTTTACTATTTTTAGAGAATTAATTAATTGTTTAGAATGTACTTTTCACTGAAGATGTATGTTATCAAATCGTTTGGATTGAATAATTGAATAGGATTGAAATATATTATAAAAAAATAAACTCGATATTATTCTTAATGGCAACATTCAATGTGAGAAATTAAAAACGGAGAGAAGATAAGTTATTGCAGGTCCTACCATTTGTAATCATAATTCATACTACACGCTACTGCTTTAGTTTCCTCGTATTCTGTCTACCATACTTCCTCCACTCATTCATACAGCTCTGTGATATCAATTTGCCATCATAATCGTCACTAACAACACCACTTTTCGATTTGTTTTATTTTTAAAAAAAGACAGAAAGACATCAAATGTCTTATCCCAGCGATGATAATGCAATAGGTATTCATCAAATTTTTATTTTTATGACACAAAAAGTAACATTTAATAGTATTGTTTTGGTCCATATATTTAAATATATGTATATACTGCCAAAAACCATATTGAATATTATCCTAAAGATCAAAAAAATATGTCAATACTTCCATGTAGTATAAAATTAGTGGTTAGACAAGTTTGCAAACAAAATGAAATATCACATACGGAGTAAGATTAACTTTAATTCTTGCATAGCTTATTTTATAATAAAAATGGTAAAGATATTAAAGTACTTTTCCAAAAAGAGACAAATAATTAGTGAGAAATATCACGAATCTGGCGGGAAATATGCTCATGAAATGGGATGGGCGAAATTCTATATCTTCGCCTCGCGGTGTTTTCAACCTTAGTTGTGCTACTGAAGAGTTTGTTATCAAGATATCTTCAATGTTAAATGTCTCTGCAAAAAATATAATAATAAAAGTAAAATGATTTCTCTAAAATAGAAGTGATTAGTTAAGTGATGGTCTAAAAGTCTAATTAAAAACGAAAAAAGGAAATCATAATAATACCATGTATATTTATTTTGAATCTTTTTTTTTTCTTTTTTTTAGATTTTCAAGTATATATGAAACATGCAACATATTTATTGCAACTTATTGTATTATTTTGTACAGTTGCAAATTACATTAAATAAAAAAATTATTTTTTTTTTATATATTCCTTGCCGTGTACGGGGCTCGGGGTTTCTAAGCCCGGTTAGGGGTTCCCCGTACAGGTATTATATTGAAATTTATTCATATATTCATGTAATATATGTATCTGTATTTATATATTTATATTATGTATTTATATTATATATTTATATTATGTACCTCTATCGGTTCCTGATGGGAACTGATTGAAAAGGGATGCGCTATATTTAATTCAACCCCTAGCACCATC
>NW_027113387.1:151719-158238 GCF_000696795.3 Halyomorpha halys
ATACTATTATGAGAGAGCATGGTAAACTTATATCCTTATACTTTAATTATAAGAGAATGAATTGAGAAGTACCAGTTGGGATATTTGATATTTATATTGACTCTAAGTTACAAATTCTACTACTGCCATTCTAATTACATCAGAAAAGGTCTTACTTGTTTCGATACATGGGTAGGCTTGGCGGTTGTCCCGGCTGCCACTGACCTCCCAGGCTGTCTTCCTCTGTCAGACGGTTCTCTTCTCTCAGCTTCCCTCAACTTGTCTTCCTTCAACTCCGGGTCCGACTGTCTTCAACGGTGAGCTCCTTCCAACTCCCCTTGAGAGTCTCCTCTGACTCTTTTTCAGGTCTTCTGTCTCTTTCCACTCTGCGTCCACTCCTCGACTCTCTTCAGGTCTTGACTGTTCCACTCTCCTGTCTCCCCTTGACTGTCGTTGACTGTGTTCAAAAACTCTTTTTCCTGCCCATTTGTTACTTTTCTCCCCTCTCCTTCTGACTCCTCCTTCTTTTGATTTCTGTCCTCTGATTGGGTCCTCTATTTTAAGAGGGGGTGAGAAGGTCCAATGATCTTCAACGAAAGTCCTACCTTTCATCTTTAAAAGTTTCTTCTTTGAAGAAAACCGGCTTCTGGCGGCTTACTTTATGTTTCCCGAGGCTTTTAGAGAGGCCCGTGTGAGATAAGGGGTGTTTATTTGTTATCCATTACGGCGGCTATTTCTCCGTACTTTCTAATGTCTACTCTGGCCACGTGAATGATAAGAGCTCTGCCTAGACGGTTAATGGTTCCCAGAGGGTACATACCCTCTGTTATCTATATGTCTTTGTACATTACTTTAGATCTGTTGCCGACGGGGTTTTTGCCTAGGTCCGATGCCGACAAAGGAAATTATTTTAAGTTAAAAAACTCCAGCTGGTGCCTCTCATACATATCATCCTCAAAATGTACTTTATGATTTCAGTCAGGTAAGAATAAAAACTTACTTTTCGTATTGTTTCTAACGTACCTCTAAATAATAAAAAAGCTGAATAGACTGCACGGAACTGTTTGATTCAGTGTTCCATAGTTTGCTATGTGAGCTCGACACTCTATGGAGATCATTCTCGCAGGACTTGTGGAGTACCTCAGGGATCGGTACTATCTCCAGTACTTTTCTAAGTGCACACAGCTGAAACTGTATTAGTAAAAGACTACCCTAGTGGCTTACGCCAATGATATAGTAGTTCATTGTGTACATCACCAAAAAACTGTAATGGCGGAATATTACAGTTAAACCCAAGAAGACCGAATGTATTTTTTCTTCTTCAAGAAGAAGAAACACCATCTTCCTAAAATCTAGAGGATAGTGGGATGTGAGAACAGGCCGGAGGTAGGGTACCCGACTGTCACCCTTGATAGACACCTGACATTATCTCACCAGTGCTAAAATTAAATCAAGCTGGTTAGGACTAAGGCATCGATGCTTACGATCACCTACTATATCTCTTAATCTTTCTCTCCGCCTCAAATTACTGATATCCAAAAGTATCCTCAGAACGGACCTCCTCTTCGGAACACCTATGTTGACTGACATAGCATACACAACAGCGAAGAAACTCCAACAGCTTTAGAGTAGTATCAAGAGAGGCGACGTTCTGTCCCTCATATTTCCTTACTCATAAGTCATAATCCTCATAAGTCCCCTCTTAAAATGCATCAAATGTAGTAAAAGATATTGTTTTAATCAATTCTCAGTACCTCCTCCCTAATATTAAATTATACACATCCAAAAAAAAAATACAAAATATGAGTTTTGATAATTAATTTATCAACACAATATTTATCTGTAAACTTGTCTCTTTTTTTCATTAAAGTTTAAATTTAACACTAGTAAACTAAACTACGAGGAAAACTGGACTTATTTTCCTCTCTCTTTTTTTTTACTGTATATTAAAAGTCGAGAACTGTAGAAATTTTCTCTAATAACTTCCCAGCTTTTGTGTGGAAGTTTTGGAACGAAGCCAAATATTTTCGCGAATAATTTTCCCCTTTTATTTTTTAATTGGTGTTATTTTACATTTTATCATCAAACGTTCGTAAATTCTGGTGCGGATATCATTGCACCATCACCATAATCATCAGTTTAATAAAAAATAATTTCCTACAATCAAATTAGGATCAATAGTTCTTCAGTAGTTCATTTTTTAATACTTCAGGTATAATTTGTTTTTGAGTGAATTAGAATCATCGTTTAATAATTAAATAAATTATACCACAAACAATATAATAATTTATAAAGCCCATCACTTGGAAAAATCTTCCCGCAAAAGGTAAAATGGACAGAATATCTTTTTAGAACATAATTAAGAACAATGCCCCACAGTATCCTTTAATCATACTCAGTGGGGAATACTCATTCATGTCGAACAGATCCGTTTCTTAAGACTACATCTAGACAAGCGACTGACATGGAATCCTCATACAAGACTGAAAAGACAGGAAACTCCTCGTCGATTATTACATTTACGAGACAAACGTTCCAAACTTCCAATCACAAAATACCGATTTACTTGACTACAATAAGGCCTATCTGGGCATACGGAGTTGAGCTTTAGGGCTCCACTAAGCCATCGAATTCCTCTCGTATCCAATCCTTACAGTCTAAAATCCTTAGTGCTCCTTACTTTGTCACAAATTAAGTAATCTATTAGGACCTCAATGTTCCATATGTTGCTGATTTGACCGGAATCATATACCAATACTTTCATGATAAACTTTCCTACTACCCAAACCCACTTTTTTCTAATCTGGATTCTCCTTCAATACCTGATAATCCCACTGGGCCTTTGAAAAGAAGATGGCCCTAAGATCTTCTTCTCTAGTAATATAATTGGAGTTCTGTCAATGGATAGATTCTCCACATGTTTGTATCAAATTATTTTATATTTAATAGAAAATTTATACAGTTGTAAATAACAATAAATAAATTACTTTAACAAAATAAATAAATTAAGAACGATAGTCCGTTGTTGATTCGTTAGAAATAATACTTAATTCAAATCCAATATGTATTTATTAAATATAATTAAATTATTTTTGACATAGATACAAATTTTCCAATAATTTAGGACGAAGAATGAATATATTACAAAGAAGGGAACAGAAGAAGACACAATAAATATTTCTCGGATGCTCTGCTTGGAACATAACAATTAGAATTTATGACGCTGGTTTTTCTGGAAGTTCTTAAAGAACGTGAGAGACGTGATGCCATGCCTCTAGAGGAATGAACGACATATCATTCCAAATGAAGAAGTATATCCCTTCTGTAAATTAGATTTAAGTTTCCAAAACTGTCACCTTGGAACTGAATCATGGGACCTGTGTTTCGTTAAAACTAGAACGGATTAAGGAAAGTAAAATTTGTTGTTGGATGGAAAGTCCTAAAAGAAACATTTCAAATAAATGTTCTGTTTTTATTATTTTACTATGTACCTCTATTCAAGAAAAATATACCCTATTGTTTACCTTACAAGTAAATTTTCTCAACGGAAGTTTTTTTTTTTCATTTTGCACAAATATGAGTTAAGAAATTTCTTAATTTATATTTTTGTAATTTATTAATTTTTATATTGTAGATATCAAAAGTACCAAACAAAAAATTCAGTTAATAAACAGATGGGAATAAGTTGAATTTTAAATAAACTCTCCCAAATACTTCCAGGGGTTATATTTTAGCTAGTAAAGTTTAATATGTTGAATGTGGAGAAGATGAAAATTTTTAAAAACATCTAATATAATAAGTTGAAACGTCAGAAAAATATAAATTATATATAAAAATGTAGAATAAAACTGTGATATATTTTTGTTATTATTATATAATTTTATACTAAAAAATTGATTTTTTTTTTTATTCAAAATGGTTTGTCCTCAATCATTTTGTTTGATATTCAATAATTGAAAAGTAATCCATCTAAAAAAACTAAATTGTTTTTAATGGTTGAATCTTGTTTATTCAGATGTGATAGTGCAAAAAAATAATAAATGAAATTTTTTTTTCGAGCTGAAAAAGTTGCAAGTGGAGCTAGAAATGCTTTATTTAGCCATGGTGCCCAAATACATTGGGTTACTACAATACACAGCATACTAATTAATCCATGATCGGGCATGTATACGCTACATATATTTACATAATATTACATATTTTTTTTATACCTTTTCCTTTTACAATGAATACTGTTCTCAACTCAAGACAGTATATATAAATATTTTAATTTTTTTTTCTATTTAACAATTTTATAGCATTTAATTGGCATTTTTATTATCCCTATTTTACTCTCTCAGACATCCCCTCTTCAGTGATCTTAACGTTCGATCGGTTAAAAACATTAAATGAATTAATCATTGGATAGCAATATAAAATCAAACCAAAGAGGCAATATTCACAGCAGTAGATCAGTTTTAAAAAAATTAATAAATTTAAAAAAAACTAATATATAGTTTTAAAAACAAAAAGTTAATTAAAAGAAATTAATAAAAAATAATGAAAGAAATATGAATAGTTCCAGTTTTAATTTTTAAAAATTGTATTTTACTATTCATTTCAATTTCAACTAGTGCCGAATTTATGTTTTTACTTTTTTGCGTCAAATTAGTTTTATATATAATTTTCATTTAATTCAATTAATTAAATGAGTGTTTATTGTGATTATTTATGACTTTTAGGCGACTGAAATGTGTTTCTTTAATGGTACAACTACTACTTTAAAAGTGGCATTTAAGAATACTCAAATATCTGAATCGATCTTGCTGCTTCGATGATCTGGTCGATCCCTCATTTCATGAATTTCTTCCTGGGTTAAGAATTACGCCTATCACTCTTGGCCTTGGAAGGATTCGCTGATATCGCTGACTCGGTGAGAGATCGCTTTGCATAAAAGGTCCCGGGAAGGGGGGCCAAGTGATAAAGAGGGGGATATAGCCTGATTAGGGGTGGATACATTTGGGCCGTGCGGGGAGAAGGGGGCAAGAATGCCGGAAAAGATTGGATCTGGCCGGAAATGGAGATAGAAAGAGGGAAGCGTGACCCGAATTGGTCCTCTCTAGGTGGACACATCGCAGCTTCCTTTTTGTGTTGCCGCAAACCTTCACAGTTTGCCAACGGCATTCTCACTACTGGCCCAAAATTTTCTTATATCTGGATAATCCCATTTATCGCAATTTTATAAAAAATAAATACATAATAACGTAGACATTTTAATAATTACAAATTTGGAACGTGTACTCACCAAGCTAAAATTAAGTTTTTTTAAATATATAATTATAAACGACTTTTGTTTTATTTTTATTTTTAAATATTAAATATGAAATGGTGAGGAAAAACACATTAAACCCATTTTAAACACATTAAAGTTAACAGATATTTAGCTAGCGCTAATGTTCCTTTTTTTCATACATTTCATTGTTCACCCCAATTACATATTTTCATACATGCTACTCTTGTAAGTATTTACAACTAATTACTAATTGATTTTTTTTCCTTTTTCCTGTTTGCTAGGGCACGTTAATATAAAGAGAAAATGTTTATTTTCAATTTCGTTTAAGTAATTTTAACAGCAGGAAATGCTTTTAATGATCAATCATATCTATAATATCAATTTATACATTTTAGATATGCATGGAGTGGCCAAACTAAAAATATGAATTAAGGATCTCAAAACAAGAAAACAATTTCCTCTGAAGGTATGTCCGCAAACCCTTTGTTTAGGAGATATTCACTCCTAAATGCGGACCTATTAAAATATTGTCTTTTATCCCCAACCGCACATTGCACTGAAACTGGTGCTGAAAATGATGCTAACGGATTGCATGGTGATTTTCCTACGACCAGAGGTGATTATTTTTCGGATTGAAGATGCCTCTTCTCGTGAAGGTAGCTTCATGTGTCCAGAGAATGTTTCCTGAAAATTGTGGATTATGCTCAACTTGATTTAAGTACCAATCTGAAAAATGTCTTCTTTGTCGAAAATCTTGCGGTAATAAATTTTGTACCCGTTAATAATGATATGGTTGAAGTCCATCCACAATGGAGAGTTCTCTATATTGTAGTTGGCCTAATATTTAAATCTGCTTCATCTCTTCGTACACTGCCTGATGGATTATTATCGAAATATTGTAATATGCTCTTTTTTTCATTTCGTAAAGGGGCAAAGATACCACTGCACGTTGTATTACGGAAAATGTACCAGTTTCTCTAAGACGTTGAGATAGATTTGTTTGGTCATCGTAATTCAGAAATCGTCTGGCATATTCACAACGGGAAGCATTAGCTTTACCATTGCAAACACCACATCGGCATATTCACCTGATATGTATGAGAGGTACCAGCTGGGGTTTTTTTAACTTAAAATAATTTCCTTTGTCGGCATACCAATTATACCACCGGACCTAGGCAAAAACCCCGTCGGCAACAGATCTAAAGTAATGTAAAAAGACATATAGATAACAGAGGGTACCATTAACTGGGAGCCATTAACCGTCTAGG
>NW_027113387.1:159390-176508 GCF_000696795.3 Halyomorpha halys
ATTAGTTTAAATTGAAGGCATAATGATGAGCACTCTCCGGTAAGCCTCTTACAAACTGATAAATTTTATTGACAGTTCCCAATGTTAATTCCAAATAGTTTTAATACTTTTTTTTCGGTCAAGACTCCCATTGGAGTCTATATAGGAATACTGCCTAACCATGGTTGGGGGTCAAATTACTTCATTTTGTCGGACCGCCACTCAATGAAAAACGTCAACGTCCCGGGCCGGATTCGAACTAGCACCGCCAATGGACATCAAAGTGGTAAGACTGTGTCTTAACCACTGAGCTATGGGCGGCCCATTAATACTTTTATTGTCAATAGTTGGGGATAAAAGGCCATATTAGTATTCTATCTTACCCATCTCCTAAACAAAGCGTTTGCGGACATACCTTTACTTCGACCTACATTTAATATGAATCTTAATGTTTACATTTAATTAATAAAATAGTTGGAACAAATAAATAGGTCTTATTTATTTATTATTAGTAACACCCTGTATAAAAAATATAATAAAAACTGTGAAAAAGTGTTGTTTTTTTTGTTTTGACCTTTGTACCAAATAGGGAATTCTACACGTACATCCACATGTTTTCTATGCAATATAGCACTAAAACTAATAAGAGCGTAGAATAAATCCCGCAGGAAAAAATACATTATATCATTATTACAAATATTTAGCTTATTTATTCCCTCATTGAACGTTTTATTTCTTTTGCTTACTTTTATTTATTCAAACTTGAAATGTTTTTGGTTCATTTGGTTGACACCATAGCTGATGTGGAAATTTGAATTCCAATCGGCTTGCATTCCAGATATTTAGCTAGCACTAACAATATTTCATTAATGAGGTTATTTCTCTATTCATTCATGTCCCAAATACCCTTTTCCTTATTGATAAAAAATTAATTAATTTAAATAAACAATTTAATTTTTATCCATTTTAGTTTTATCCATTAAACAAACTTTATTTTTCTTACAAGTCCGACGTTTCGGCCAATCCGGTCATCCTCAGGAATAATCCATCAAAAAACAGCAAAAGAAATTTGCTTCAAAACAGCTACAAGAAATTTGAACCAACACTATGCAGAGATATTAAGTAAAATTAATTTATGAAAAATATAGGATAAATTAAATATGGATAATTATAATTAGCCCTGATGGGAATTTCACTAATGAAATAAAAAAGAAAATTAACAAAAATATTGTTATAATAAATAATGTTAATGCTTGAACTGAATGGAGGAAGATTACAAACATTATTGTGAAAAGTTTTAACAAATAGTGACTGTGATAAATGAATTTTAATGTGAAAATTAACTAATTAAGTAATTAGACATAATGTGGGATATACTTATTAACAAAAAAAATATGTTTACTTAATGTTTTAATGTTTCATAGAAATTGTTGTTGTGATCTGGACAGAATAGCCTGCAAGAAGTTGAGTTTTTTAAATCATTTAGTTCCAAAATTGTATTAAGGTAAGATAAATTATAGATATATATTGTTAAGTATTTTGAATTGTTGAGGATCATACATGTAATAAAAGCTGTTTTGTAGTAGATGTCCCTGAGGATGGCCGGATTGGCCGAAACGTCGGACTTCTAAGAAAAATAAATTGTGTTGAGACTAAAATGGATAAAAATTAAATTATTTATTTAAACAACATTAACCGGTCTCAAGAAAGTGTTTAAGATTATAAATAAAGTATAATTTATTATTTGAGGAACCGAAACTGGCATCATGGTCATAACATATTTTCTGCCATATATTTTACTTTGGCCTCATCATAGACTAGGAGATAAACCAAACTATGATGCAACAATCTTTAATTTGCCGGGCTGACTAAATTATCAATAACTCCTCCAATCCGGGTTCACCTAATAGACTAATGTCTATCGATGATAGTCATTATGGTTAATAATCTTTTTAATAGAAAACTATGAAATCTAAGTTGAAATTTTAGATTCTTCAAATTCTTGAACGAAATTGATCTCGGGTCCAAGTCCCAATTCGTCCAAGCAGATATTGAATTTAAATTATAGTTATTATAAATCAATCATAATTTCGAGTTTATAATGATTTTTTTTTTTTAATTCGGGGCGTTCTTCCGCTTGAATGTTATTTTCAAAGTCACGCCTGCAGATATTATTTAAAAATATTCCAAATGTTTATGAAAGTTGATTTAGTATATTCCCATATATCCCAAATAATTACGTCCTCGCAAATATACGCATACATATCATGAATCGGTCTTTCATATCTCTAATGACGGTAACTTTTCAGAACTCCTTTGATTTAAAGTGTCAAATCTAAATTAATAAAGTATGAGTTATCAGATATATTCTCTTTTTATTTTTATATGATATTAATTACCTTTTTCATTAATCACAAATTTTATTCAATTGCATAGAAAAAAATCACAAAACCATAACGTTTTGAACGACTAAACGAAGTTGGTTCGGGAACATGGGAAAATTATTTCATAAAAAATAAACATATATTTCTTATGATATCTATGGCTAATCAATGATATCCCTTTTCTGTAAAAATTAATTTTTTTCAAGTTTTCGATAAAGACCTCAATACATAAAAAAAAAATTGGTTTGCCTAAAGATTCATATAAAAAAAGTACAATTTGTTTGAATGTACAAAAAACATATTTATTCGCATTGGTATACGAAAGTAGTTGTAAATTAGTAAATTTAATAAAATCTATATTAGATCGTGTTAGCTCTAATCCCTAACTTTTCACTAACATAGATTTAGTTGTAAAAGCCGTCTTCGAAATATAGTATATTCTTCATATGCTAAATTCAAATATACCTATATTTTGAAACCGGCCCGAAATATAGGAATATTAAGGAAAATACGTTTGCGCTTTCGTAAGCAAAAATAGTAGATGGAATTTTAAAAAATGTACATTAGACCATGTCAACACTAAATTTCTGCTTTCTTCAAAATTTGAGCCTTATCAGACAGCTGTTGTCGAATCGTTGATATTACTCATTTTTTTTTAATGAAAAAGTTTTGCTGTCGTTGTGGGATCTCCTTTCTATATTTCCTGTAAATCTCGTGGAGAATCGGTGTGAGTCATGCATGCACTGAAATACATTCAGTGAAAATGTGCCTACCGGTCATATAATTTCCACAGAATCGAAACATTGGTGCATATTCCATTTTCATGAGATGACCGTGGGCGAGTCGAGTATGACCTAGCCGGAGACGGCTAAGAACTCTACTCTCCGTAGCAGATTTAAGTTTCTTGCTGATCATTCTTAACTCGACTTTTTTTGTTACTCCATTCGTCTTGCCACTCTTGCCATCCAATTTCATTGATCCAAGAAAGGACATATTTGCTGGCTGATGATACAACTTTTTTTTTTTTTTTTTTTTTCGGCCAAGACTCCCATTGCAGTCCTATACTGCCTAACCATGGTTGGGGGTCAAAGTTCTTCATTTTGTGGGACCGCCACGCAATGAAAAAAGTCGACGTCCCAGGCCGGATTCGAACAGGCACCGCCAATAAACATCAAATTGGTAAGACTGTGTCTTAACCACTGAGCTATGGGCGGCCCATGATACAACTTGACCTGACTTCATAGCTAGTCCTGTGAAACTCTTTTTTACTCCAGGTGATCACACAATAATTTCATTCACGGTAGTCTCGCAACGCCGTATTGAAACCAACAAAAATATGCTATTTTCGTACCCTCCTCTTGAAAAATAGTTGTCAAGTTCAATATAAATAGAGAGTTTATATTACGAATTGCTTAACCCTTGTCTTACCCGTGGAAGTGTGGGTAGCTTTGCGGGAGTGGGTAGCTCAATGGTAAGGCATTATTCTACTAACATGTTATTTTTTTTCTTTTCTCAACCTTCTATTAACTTTATTATTTCAAACAAAAACATATGTATACATAATACATAATGAACATAAATGTCCTTTCCTTGCCTGAAGGGCATTTTAAGATAGGTTGTGGACACCCATATATAGGTAAAAGTGATTTTAAATTTTGTTATTTATTGAATGAAAATCTTTTAGTTTTAGGGTAAATATTTTTGAACTTTATTATAAAAGCAGACCTGCTCGAGCAATAGATAGAACAGCATATCAAGTTACTAAACATAATTCTGTGGGCTGGAGCTGGAGCTGGAGGGAGCGAGTAGTGGCGCATTAATATTTAAACAGGCTTTAATCTCTTGTTGGCTAAGTTTGCTCTCGTTCACGAAACAAAAGGGAATAGATTTAATTTTACAACGGCTGAGCGTTCCTCTATCTCTTGTCAGGATGCAGCCTTAAATAATACATGAGTTCGCTCTGTCCACTGTTACACCGTTTTTACAGGTCTCAAAGTCCACATTCTAGAGCGACGGTCAGTACTGTTCCAGTCCTTAAGAGGTGTTTTCACGGTGATAGTTCTGAATATTTTAGTGAAAAAATCATTGTTTTGAGGTGAAAATTGCCAAAACCACGAATTCTTCACTTAACCTATGTCATGATTACTGTGGTTTGAGAAACTGAAAAAAAGTTTTTTTTTTTTTAAATAAACTTTTGAACATCGATATTACAAAAGTATTTAAGATTTCACAAACAAAATTGGATATAGTTAATAAGGATGGCACATGTAACAAATTAAAATAAACAAAGAACAAAATCAGTTAGATAACTTTATTTTTTAAAAATAAAAATAACATTCTTACTCTGTCGAGTTTCATCATGCATTTCGATTAAGATTAATCTCTCCTCTAAATTAAATTAATTTTAGACTTAATGATCTTTTACTGAAAGAGTCTTATGGAATTAAACTGGATTTAGTGAATGACACAATTCTTCCTTATTTCAAATACAATAATTTATTTCATATCATCAGCAACAACGTTTCGGGAAATTTCCCCTATCTTCAGGTTGCTGATAACAATAACCTATATACATAGAGACATTAACAAAACAAATAGAAGCAAACCTTAAATTATACATAAGTATCACTCCATCCAAATGTACAAAAAAATTAAACAGTATGTCAGATTTTATAATTTTATAAATATAAATATTAATGTCATTTAATGAATAAAAACTATTTTATTTCTACTAGTCATACATTTTAGGAGAAAAATTACCTTGGTACTAACTGGAAGGTAATTTTCTTCCTAAAATGTATGTATGACTAGTAGAAATAAAATAGTTTTTATTCATTAAATGACATTAATATTAATATATATTAGCAAGAACGACAAAAAAGGAGAAAATTATATGTTATATATAGGTTATTGTTATCAGCAACCTGAAGATGGGGGAAATTTCCCGAAACGCTATTGCTGATGGTATGAAATAAATTATTGTATTTGAAATAAGGAAGAATTGTGTCATTCACTAAATCCAGTTTAAATTAATTGTATTTAATTGAGGTAGGAACGCTAAGTTATCTATAGGTTGCCAACCTTTTCATACTTAATAATAAACGTTGAGATTCCCTTAGAGACTCTTTGAAATAAACATTATTACTAACCACTAAGCGAGTATTGAAGCCCTATGTCCTATATAGACACAAGTTAATTATTTATCTTCCACGTTGAATTATATATTTCAAGTATAAACTACTGTCAATACATAATTAAAATGACAAAAAAAAAAGAAATTCATTTTTCAGGTCAACATTTTTAATTTATATTAAATTTGAACAAAATCTAGAAATTTTTCAATATTAAATTTTAAAGTTTTGAATTACAGCATTATTATTTTTTTTAAATGATTTTTCGTCCTTGAATTAATTTTTTAGTTCTATTTTATTTTTTTAAGCTTTCTGACATACTGTTTAAATTTTTTGTTCATTTGGATGGAGTGATACTTGTGTATAATTTAAGGTTTGCTTCTATTTGTTTTGTTAATGTCTCTATGGTTTCTTACCTAAGAAAAAGCTTAGTCCAATTCCTACTAAGGCATCTGAATCCCGCAAGAACTGAAAACAACTAAATCAAACTTAATGGTATCATCTCATCTACGTTTAGTTTACGCGATATTTCTTTACCTGGAAAGGCAAAATAAGAGGGATGATCTTTTAATTATTCTTGCCGTCTACCCTCCTGAGTTGGTCCCACGATAATTCATGACTCCCCCTTGTTTCTCTACCGACACTGGAGTGTTTAGTCGTTTTACCTCTTGTTAGTCTAATGCTGTTGAAGCCTAGGTCTCTTGAGGGAATGGAATTTTTCGGTTAAAATCTCCAAACATTTTAACACGCTAATAACAGCGACACTAATTAATCCATTTTAATATGGATAAATAGATCTGAAATAAAATTGGTAGGGTTATAAAGGAACCAAATTAATTATTTTTTTATTTAATTGTATCGAATTTTACTGTAATGTTCAGTAAGACCTATAAACCGAAATACAAATGCATTTAAAACTTAGCTGTAAAATAAAGAAATCAAATTTTAAATAATATATGCTCACATACATATTTTTTTTATAAATATTCTAAAATTATTATTTCAAAAAGTATTTATGTTTACTTAATAATTAAAGAAAATAAATAAAACAAATCTGAGATCATTGGAATCATTTTAATTTCTTGCTGATTGATTTAAAATGGGATAACTCATTGGTTTAATAAAGCTGCTACAATATATGTATTAAACTTTTTTCATGACAGTTAATAGCACATCTTTTTAGGATCCTACATACCTAAACGGTACTTCTAGTTTTTATAACAGTTATAAGTTATCTAGAATGTATCAGTTATATAATAACTGTAAGTTATTTTTTTTTATTAATATAAATTTGTATCTTTTATATTTTAGTGTTGTTGTTCGCAGAAAATTAAAAATAAATCCAACTTAAAGCTCCCTTACAAAATATAATAGATGACATAAAATATGAGAAAAATGTTTTATAAATGTAATGGGTTGGATCTGCAAAAAAAAATTAAGCGTTCCATGACGTTATGTTGGAAATTAAAGTTTATTATTTATAAACATTTTTGACATTTGAAGCAACTATTCCTCTTCTTCAATGGCTTGATTGTGAATATTCCATGTCTCCAAAAAAAAATATTTTTTTTTCATTTTATAACAGATCGGCCTGTTGGGGCATACATGGTTAATGAAAGAGTTGCATTAAAAAAAAACTTCTTCATTTATTAAGCTTTAATATGTTAGAAAACATATTTATAACAGCAAAAATTAAAAAAAAAAGAAATAACCCTTAGAGAATCATAATTTATTATACATTTTTTTCTTATTAGATTAGCGGGAATTGAAAACTTTATTTTCAGTAACTGTTTAAAATGCCTTCAGCTCCTCATACTTGAGAATTATTTTATTCCACAAATAAAAAAAAAATTAATTGTTTTCATTAAAATTAAAATTAAGACAATTTTTAAGTATAGATTCTCTTTTTGAATTTTTTAATACACTCTATTCTTCTACCTATGTATTTTTTATATCTCTCATGTATTTAAGAATATTTTGCTTAGTACTAAGTATTAATTTAAATCTCCACCTACGTCATCCGAGTGAAATGAATAATAAAATACTCACAATCAGCCCACTTTAACTTTTCCCCTTTCGTTATTTTGCGATGTTTACAGTTCAGTCTGAAAATTCATTACAGAAAAGTTGAGGGTTATATTACGGAACGGAATAATTCATGCTGTGGTTGATTAACAATTTCGGTTTCAAAGGCTCCTCTCCGTTAATGATAAATTGACTGAGACTTCAAACTACTCTTTGAAGTGTAAATGTGAACAAAGCTCTGTCAAATCTGTTCTGAAATTTTGTTTACATTTTCGGGTATTATCCGTAATCTCCTATATTCGTGATCAACGTTACTAGTATTGTCTGATATTACTGTTTGTGTGCTTTCTATACAAAATAAATTTTTTAAACCGTATTATTTATTTTCTTAGCCATTGTAAACAATGGAGGTGAAGTAAACATGGGATAGGTGAGATATGTACCACATTTATACTATAGTATATACCCCACCTATGCCATATTGACTTCACACATCTGTTTTAGCTTTTACACCTACCTCTTACCATATTTATAACTATTTCTAACGAATATTTTCTACAATTTATTGATCTAGATTTATATTTAGAACTTTATAACACCTGAGCCCTGTTTCATTATGAAAGCTAATAGTATTAGTCCATACTACAAGTGTAGAATCTAGTGTGCTAATAATACTAATACTTATTTTTTTCATGATAGGAATGACTGTTAGTGATATTACAGGAATTAAAAAATACTAAAGTATAAGTTAGTATTGTACAAGTCTGTGTAATTGTATTAAGTTAATTCGACAAGACTAATAGTATTAGTTTGTACTTTATTATGAAACAGGGTTTTATTTATTAGTAACTACCTGGTTTTATTTATTAGTAACTACCTGGTTTTATTTATTAGTAACTAGTTTCTAGCTCACCTACATGCATACTTCCTCATATTATTACTATTAATTCTTTTATACATACTTTGAAAACATAATAATTGTTTTGAAATGGTTTTTATTTTAATGTTGCTAGCAATTTTATAATGTTTATATCTTGTTTTTTTCATCTAGCCCTGCAATGTGCGGTAAAACGTTAGTTAACAATGAATAGTTTTCTTTTACTATTTGAATGCCTTTATTGACCGCCACCCGGGCTATCTTCCTACAACATACTTCATACGGTCAACTATCTTCTTCCAATATGAGACGAAGATGGTTGGGTGCAGTCAGTGAAGAGCACAAGTAATAACCTATTTATTAGCGCTAACGTTTCGGCCAGAATTTCCGGTCTTTGTCAGAGCTAAGAACAAAAAACAGGACAATAACCATAATGACTAATAGCAAATTCACTATTATTAGAAAGTAACTAACAATATAAATACATAAATAGTATTGAAAGAAAATGTATAAATTAAGTGTTATAAGAAGATAGAGATTATATGAGAATTAATAATATTAAAAATTAGAAAGAGAAAAAAAAACATGTAAGTAAATGTGTTCACAAAAAGAAAATTATTTAAAATTAAAGTTATGAAAAAAGTTGTAATCAAACCGTATATGTAATTAATTAAAGATGTAAGTAATTTAAAAGTAGTAAAGAAATAAAATATAAAGTTATATAAACCAAAAAATGTAATCCGTAAATATGACCATAATAAGATGTGGTGGATATAACTTAATAACGTTGGTAAGAAAGAAAGAATAAGAAAAGAGTAGAAAAAGGAGAAGGGGTGTAAGATGAAAAAAAAAATAAAACGTGAAAATTTAGTACACACATTTACTTTCTTGATTTTTATTATTTTGTTGTTTTCCCCTTTCATAATTTTAATATTATTAATTCTCATAGAGCCTTTATTTTTTTTATAATACTCAGACTAAAAATTTTCTTTCAATACTATTAATATACCTATATTGTTGGTTATTTCATAAGCATTATATAATTCCTTTTATTCATTATAGTTGTTGTACTTATTTTTGTTGTTAGCTCTGATGGAGGCCTGACATTCTTGAAGAAATGTTGGCACTAATAAATAAGTGTTTACTTATTCGTGTTCTTCACTCAGCACACTTCTACCACTCAACAACCTTCTACTCATTTATGAATATTTACAAAAATATTTTTAAAAAAACTCTACTTTAAAATTTGTTCACCATCCACTGCTATCTAAAATTCCAATTTTAATGGAAATCTTTTTTCCCGTTCCGTTCCTACATTCCATTTTAAAGACATTCCTAAATGCGTCAGCAGGAAATTGGACTAGAAAATTCAGGCTAAGGAGAAGCCTGTACAAGGCCAAGATCAGTGCCACAAATTACTAACATCTGCCGTTTATATGTGTCTCGGGGGGACAGGAAATAGCCTACTCCATAGAGGCTCTGTTTTTTTCTTTTTCTTTTTTACAATCCACTTATATATTTTTTTTATCAGTTACAGATTTTATTATTCGCGTTCGTATACTTCGCTTTTACTTTATTCTAGTCTAATTTATATTTTGATTTTTTTATGTCACAAAACTATTGCGGACTACGTACGGTTTTTCCTGATAACCAAAACGATAAGTATAACGATTCAAAATGTATTTTTATTGAGAATTATTACGAGAATCCTTTCTTGATTTTTGTCAGTTAAAATAATCTGCCAAGTGTTCAAGAATCAATCGATGCCGGCTTTATTTAGAATTTTTTGAGAAACTTGGTCTTGCAAGGAGAGGAAACGCTAGTGGAATCTCCGATTTTAATGAATCTTTTTTGGTGGTACAAGGATGAAAAATATTGGACCATTGTCCAAGGGATGATGATTATTATATACTAAAGGATTGAAACGGTGTAGCTCAGTGTTAAGGAACTGTGCTAGAAACTCCAAGGACCTCTATACGAATCTGGCTGTTTCAGATGATAATTTTCTGTTTCACTGTAGCCGTGAGCCCGCCCTGTGGGTTAAGGAGCCCTCCAGGGATCCTCCTAACCTCATGAAGTGGGTGTCCTTAGTTGGTTAAAAATCTGTCGGTCGAGCTCTCTTCTGACAGAATCACCTCCTTGCAAAACCGTTGGTCTAGTAACAGGACTTCCTTGCAAAGTACTGCACACATGACCCTTCATGAGTTGTTTTGGTGCTGACTATTTTTTTTGTAATTATTTCTAATCGATTTATTATTTTGTGTGTATTAAGAACAAAACATTATTTATTGCATTAAATGAATTTCAGTGTATAAAAAATGTAATAAAATAACAATCTAAAATAAATAATCTAATAACAACTAAAACATTCAATGCAAAGGCGGTCTGGGATGACATACAAAACTTTCTAAATATGCATTTTTTTTCCGGCTCCAGTGCACATTGGTAAGAGCCCTGTAAAATGTCTCTAATATTTTTCAACCTAATAGTTCTAAAAACAGTTGGAATCGGTGTTCCGATGTACGCAGCATCCTCTTGTTAGATGACAAATGAAGTATCTTTTGGTAATGAAGTCGATTCACCAATTTACTCCAGTTCTTTTCTAGCGCACTTAACAAGGTATTTTCAATACAGAATTCTAATAGAAAATCAACTTTTAAAATTAATTTATATTAGTATTTTTCTCCGATTCGCCTTGTCCTTTTGGCTGTAACTGTAAACAATTTTTGAAGATTTGGGTGGTTGGAGATTTTTCCTTAAAAATCAATCCACTAAAATTTTGAAACAATTTTGTTCTTTACATAAAATCGAGAAAAAAATAAAAACAATGAAATCTTTTAGAATTTGGTTTTCCATAAGAATCCATCACTATAATTGAAGTATTTATTTAGTCATTCAGAAACGATTGTTCTTCACATTTCTGTAAATAAGATGTCAAAAACCATAAAAAGATGTTTGGGTTTTACTTAAGCGTTGGATCGAAAATTCACTGGTAAAATCGTGATATCATATTTTAAATGATGATCGGAAATACCTTAAACTTTAGAAATTCTTGTATTAAATGTCCTAGAGAAGAACTGGTTTCTGTGTCAACTTCACTACCAAAAATAATTTCAGTTACAACAATAATCTAAATAATAACAATGATCTAAAGATTTATTTCGAAATTCTCAAAACACAGAGAAATAGAAGGGTATCAATCGACTTTAGTAAAAAGTTACATGAAATATTCGGACTTATGAAGGATGAGTTAACCAGATAATTTAGAAGACTACAAAACGCCGAATTGAGGAAAGTGTAATTTATGTTATTGCATTGCGGCGAATAAAATCATAATAAACGTTTGAAGAGCAGACCAAAATGGAGGATGGAGGACTCCTGGAGGAAGTAATTTATTATATTTTTTTTACATTTCAGTACTCCATACACTTTCAGTTTTTCTGATATTTGGTTATTTACTATTATTTTTTAAGCCTATTTCATAATCTTTTTCTGCATTCAATATCCTGTAATTTGAAACTACACATATTTCTTCATGATTTCTTAATTTTTTTAAGTATGCGGCCAAATAAATCCATCGATCACACTTTATCAAAAAATCAAACCCCTTTTATATTTTTTTTTCACATACATGTACTAGAAGACCAACTATATTTTGCTTACAGATTAATTATCCTGCGAAACAAAAAGAGCATAACTGACCAACTATTTACAAAATGTAATCAAGGAAAAGTATGTGAATAAAAATATATAAAAACAAAAGGAACTAGATCTGAGTTATAAAAAGCAAAAAATAGGGAAAAAAACAAATTTGTAAGCAAGACCCTGACATAGGAGACAAGATCCATTGGGACAGACGAGAAGGATGGAGAGCCGAGATGAAGAACCATGAGCAAAGTCTCTATTCAACATGGCGCGGTCTTAATAAAACAGACACTGTATTTTATATCTCTATTTCCTGGGAAGAATTACTGCCCTCTGCGCCATTCTCTAAGGCCCTTATAAAAAATTGAACTCCTGATGCCATTATAAAAGTTTAATAGGGTATTTCATAACGGTTTATGGCTACACCAGGCTTATACATATTGTTTCGCCAAATGGACTTTGGAAACGGAATGGATACGTTCGAATAGAATCTATTTTGAAAAGTTTTATTTAAAAAAAAAAGAATGTATTAATATGTTTGATTAATAGCCCATCTCTGACCCAGGGCTCCACGCACGAAATTCGTTGTAAATGATCCATCACTAAGAAGGCCCGGAGTCCTTTAATTATTTTTTTGGATTTTGAAATCGTGTTATATAAAATCAATTTATGGTAGCAATTTATTATTATTAATTTATAAATATTTTGATATCTCGTTGTGTATGATTTCAATTTAGCAGACACGCTATTTGTATATTTTTATCATGTCTCGTTTCAGTCCCTTAACATTTCTAACGATAATAGTGGCCCTAATAATTTTATTTAATAATTTGGATAGCCACAACTCATGATGAGTCAGAGTAAGTACTATGTTTTTTTTTCATTTAACAACGGATATACAAGGAGATAATTTTCATAGAACCGCCAGATTTTTCCTAATTAAGGGTACTCACTTTAATGAGACTGGGAGTGCTCCAGGAGGGCTCACAAACCCATAGGGTTGCCTCATGGCTTCAGTAACAAAATAAATAATTACTTTTCATGGCCGAAACTCCGATCCCAATAGTTAGTATGAACAACTCCGATACCTCTTATAATACTGCTACATTATCACATTCTATTTCTTATTTATTTTCTTTTTATTATACATTTCACTATAAATGTAGTTATTACTTAAAAATATTTATAATCAATAAAAAGGAAGTTAGGCCAACCTGCATAAGTTTGTTCGGTATAGCTCAGTGATTCCCAAAGTGTCAAGAGTTTGTGAGTAAGTATCCCGTAATTATATGCTTGAAAAAAAATCCCTGGCTGGGCCTCGCAATCTATGGATTGGCAGACAGGCGCGTTACCACGCTGCTACCGACACCCCTCTCCGCCCCCCAAAAAATAATAAAAACCTCTTACGGACCGCTATTTTGAAACCGGAAGGAGTTCATATTTATGATGAATTCCGAGGATTATCCTGGGGTAATTCGTGACATTAGTGAATACTAGAAAACATTGGTTCATTAGTCTCTAAAAACGCACTATTCGATTTTTGAATTAAAGGTAACCTGCGTATTTCGAGTATAATTTTCGTCTTAGCAGATTATTAATGTTCTTTGTCAGAATTTATGAAGATTAAATGTGAATATCCTTCCAGCTAAAATTGATCTTTATTTGAAACATCACAATATACATATTTACCTCATTTTTTTTTTAAATATAGTTTCGGCCAAAGTTATTGTATACTTTCAGAGTGGAATTTTAAAATTGTAGCAAATAAATTCTGATAATATTTGCGTTTAAAATTAGTAATTTAATAAATAGAAATTTTTATCCATAAGCAGTTGAAAATAAAAACTGCTTATGGATAAAAATTTTACTTATGTTGAAGTTAGTCTCGCAGTGCCAAAGAGAAAAATAGATGGTTGGGATATAATGAATGTTTATTAATAAATAAGCAAATTTATAGATATATAAACCTCATTAAACCAGGCTTTCATTCAAGAAATGAATTTGTAAAAGAGTCCCGGGAAAGATAAGGTAGTTAGAAGGAACGGTTGGTTGGAACATTGCTTTCTCATTAGCCTCCTGTGGTTTACCTCTTCCACCTTCATAATAAACCCTGGCCCGAAGATCTCTACTCAGCAATCGATGCCTCGGTTAGAATGTTGCTCTTCAAACCTTGGCAAGCTATAACTCTTACCCATTCTAATGAAAATTCAAATAACAAAAGAACTACTTTTACCTTCCATATTTAACTTATATTTTGGATTATAGAATTGTTGCAAAGCCCTGTAGTCGGTTTCGTATAAAAACTTTTTTCTACTCATTGGTCAAAAGCAATTTGATAAATGTTTTACTTTACCTATTTTGCATTTATCCTTTTCAAATTTTCAGTACATAATAACAAATGTACTACATAAGATGAATTAGAACTTTTTATTCTCAACTTCCTAAAGCTCCAGCATTAGTATATTACCAATACAGCATTGCCAACTGCCTTAGTGTTTAAACATCATTGGTTTTAATGAAAACATCGATGTATTTTGCTAAGTCACTGATGATAATCTGTACCGTATGAACAATTCGATGTACCCGTTCTAATTAGCTTGGTAAATTGACAAGTCATAATGCATCATAAAGTCAAATATCGATGTTACCAATAAATCGCTTTAAAAATATCAATGATGTTAATGAAAACATCGATTTCTCTTTGTTATGTCACTGATTAGAGGTTTTGTTGAGCTGTATCTCTGTAACTATTGGATGTACAGATGACTGTTAGCTACGTAATATGGCAACATTTCGTATTTTCAAAAACTGTATATCGGGAACTATTAAATTTTATGAGCTCTTTATGTGCTCATATTTTAGATTTAACAAAATCTATACTTCTTTAAAATAGGTTTTTGTAATATTTATTTTACAGCAGATAGACTTAAATATATGTAGCACTTGAGTTTTTTTGTATATATATGATCTAAGTTAAATTGGAGTGTTACAGGTGTGTAGAGAAACTACCCATTGGTAGTACTCTAATGACATTTTACATTGGCTGATCTCGTGGCCATCTTCTTTTCAGGCGCCTCGAAGGATTGTCAGGAATGGAAGAGATGCAAGATTAGAAACTAGGGGGTTTGAATGGTTAGAGAGTGAATGGAAGGAGTGATATCTGGTTCGGGCTAGATCGATTACATAGGGAACATTAAGGTCTTTATGTATGATTTTATTTGTGACAAAGTAAGGAGCATTGAGGATTTTACGAAGGATTTTGGATTGTAAGGATTGAATACGAGAGGAATTCGAAGGTTTAGTGGAGCCCCAAAGCTCAACTCCATATGTCCAGATTGGCCTTATTACAGTCATGTAGATCAGTCTTTTGTAATGTGTTGGAAGTTTAGACCGTTTGTCTAGTAAATGCTGTAATAGTCGAAATCGACGTGCAGTTTCCTGTCTTTTCGGTCTTGTGTTAAGATTCCAGGTTAATCGTTTGTCCAAATTTAGTCCAAGGTAGCGCATCTGTTCGATGGGGTAAGAGTAACATCATTAAATGAAACTTTAGTTAAAATTGTATTAAGGTATGATTTATTCTCAATATATTGCTGATCATGATGGCTTAGTGGTAAGGCATTTCGTTACTAACTCCAAGGACCAGGGTTCGAATCCGGTTTTGATAGATAGTTTCTTATTATGTTACTGTAGCCGTGAGTCAATACTGTGGGTTCAGTAGCCCTACCCAGTTCAGGAGGTCCACCCAGCCTCATAAAATAGGTCCTCCTATTCCTTAATTGAGGAAAACTCTAGCGGTAGTGCATGATTCTGAGAAAATCACCTCCTTGCACAACTCGTAACTGTACTTCGTTACAAAGTACTAAACCTTCACGGGTCGTAGTGGTACAGATTTATTTTTTATATTGCAGATTCTTACCTGCAGTTCATGTCCCAAATCAGATATTAGTGGAATTTTAGTGAAACCAGCGAGTTAGTATATTTAGTAATATAGCCTATATTATTTACAAATTATTTCCTGGTGTATGTTCGATGAGTGACATAAATCTTTCTGTGGTTCCTGGGATTAGGTAATCCACAAGTTCATTGATGTTTTGTGCAAGTTCACACTCGAACGTGCATTGGATCGTTGGTTATTGTCACTCACTGAAGGGGGAAATGCCGATGGCGATGAGACAGTTAGTGGAAGGAGGAACTATGGACGGACGGACTACAAAGAGAGCCCTAATCCATTAATAGTTTTTGTCTCTTGAGGCGTTAGTAACCCAATTTGAAAGCGGGGACCTGAGTTCCGAGGGGAGTTGTTGTAATTTCATCACCACCTCAACTCCGTTCTCGTTGAAAATCCACTTTGCTAATTCTTCTTCGTTAGCCTCCTACGCCATAACCCGAAGAGACCCCCTCCTATAAAAAGCTCTAAATCAATTTCACCCTTTCTCCGATTTCGCTTCTAGATCAGGAATTGCAGTGTTAGTGTATTTTTGGATATATTATCTAATCACGATATAAGAAGAATAGCTAAAATGTATGAACTTTTCATTCAGCCCTAATTACTCAGTAATAACTAATTAATTATAAATACATTTCAAAATGTACTTTTTGGCATTAATTTAATCCAAAAAGTGTTGTATTTTTTTTTCTTTTTCTCGGTCGTCGAAAACGATTAAATGTTTTGCGCTGTTTTTGAAGAGTTTTATCTTTATAAAGCGTTGAATCACTGATGTAAAATAATTTTAAAATTAGGATATCTATTAGAATCATCCAGTGAAAATAATTCTTTTCTTTGGAAATTCCAGCGTAATTAGGCTGAAGAAGAAATGCACGAGGTTATAAAATCAACTTCCAAATCAAACTTGATTCACAACAACTAAGACGTACTAATTTACCTTTCAAAATCCTTAAAGCTCAATAGCCTGTATGAACCATATCTATCAAAATATTCTTTGAGATCGATGATAGATCGTGTTTTATAATCGAAAGGAAGATAACGTTTTGTCCAACTTTGCATGGCTCCGTTAGAGCTTTCGAGACCGTCCCCAGACTTTTTATATAATGATGAGTTACTATTGACGGAGGATAT